>NW_017676268.1:42008-46506 GCF_001879085.1 Nicotiana attenuata | reverse complement strand
TGCAAGGTAGATGGCACTGCCTTTGCTGCATGGATCCAGGGTCGGCCTAACAAGAAATTGTAAGAGACAGCCACGTCAAGCACCTGGAACTCCATAGTGAATTCAACCGGGCCTATTGTCAGTTCCAACACTATATCCCCAACTGTGTCCTTGCCTCCTCCATCAAATCCTCGCACGCAAATGCTATTCTTGTGGATTCTCTCACTGTCCACCTTTAACTTTTCCAGGGTGGAGAGAGGGCAAATGTTTGCACTGGACCCGTTATCAACTAGCACCCGGGTGACCACAGAGTCTTCACATTTCACCGTGAGGTAGAGTGCTTTATTATGTTCAGTGCCTTCCAAAGGCAGCTCATCATCAGAAAATGTAACCCTGTTGACTTCAAAAATCTTGTTTGCTATTTTCTCTAAATGGTTCACAGAAATCTTATCGGGAACGTGGGCCTCATTCAGAATTTTCATCAATGCCTGGCGGTGCTCATCTGAGTGGATCAGTAATGATAGCAAAGAGATTTGCGCCGGGGTCTTTCTCAACTGTTCTACAATGGAATAATCTTGTGCCTTCATCTTCTTCAAGAATTCTTCTGCCTCCTCTTCAGTTACAGCTTTCTTCACCGATACTGGATTATCTTTGGTGAGTTTAGCCTTTCTCAGCTCGTCAGGAGCAAAGCATCTCCCTGAGCGAGTCAGTCCATGGGTTTCACAAACTTCTTCCTTAACTTCCTTTCCCTGATACATCACTGTCACTCGGCCGTAATTCCATGGGACGGCCTTTTCACTGATTACTGGTAGCTGAGTCACTGGCTTGATGACAACCGGCTCTGTGCGAGCCCCTTTTACAATCACAACGGGCTTGACAGCTGCCCCGGACACTACCACTTTAACTGGTTCTTGTTTTTCTGCAACACTGCTCAAAAGCACTTTCTTCATCACTACAACTGGTTTGCCAACTGTTTCTCCTACCTTGATCGATGCTCTCTCCTTAGCTAGTTTCTCATTTGATCTATCCTCACTAGCCCTGATCATCATCACGGTTTGTGACGGCTTCTTATGCTCTCCCTTTTGGATTAGCTCGATCATATGGGTCTCATGATGAGTTGGTAATGGATTTTGGGTGATGTTAGGCGTTTCTGGGGCTTGTACTTCAATTTGGCGGTTATCAATGAGCTCTTGGATAGCCGTTTTCAAGTGCCAACATTTTTCTGTGTCATGTCCCGGCGCACCTGAGCAATACTCACAACTCACAGAGTGGTCCAGATTCCTTGGGGGAGGATTTGGCAATTTGGGTTCAATCGGATTCAGCATGCCCAACTGTCTCAATCTGTGGTACAAGCTGGTATAAGATTCACCCAAGGGAGTGAAAGTCTTCTTCTTTTGCAGCCTATCATTCTTAAATGCAGGGTTAGGTCGAAAACCGGTTCCAGCGGGATTTTTGTTGGTTCTTGGGGGTGGGTAGGTGTTTTGAGCTGAGTAAGTATTTTGTGGGGTGGGTGTGTGCCATTGTGTATGGGTAGGAGGTTGGGGGTATGTTTGGGTATGGTGGATAGAGAAACTGGGGACAGGAGGTGGGTAGTAGTGTTGTGATGGGCCATATGGGGTGTGTGGGTAGGTTTGGGGGTGAGGGCGAGGTTGATGATAATATGGTGATGGACCTCTGGACCAAGCTCTCGATTCCACTACTGCAACCTCTTCTTTCTTCTTCTTTCCCAATACTCCTCCAGTGCCGCTCTGAATAGCCTGAGTAGTTGCTTTGATTTCTGAATAGCTCATAATCTTGTTAGACTTGAGACCCTCTTCCACCATACTTCCCATTTTCACGACCTCATTGAAAGTTTTCCCCACTGCTGACACCAGATGACCATAATAGGTTGGCTCCAAAGCCTGAAGGAAATAATCAACCATCTCATTCTCTTTCATTGGAGGATCGACTCTTGCTGCCTGTTCTCTCAACCGAAAACCATACTCTCTAAAGCTTTCTCCGGGCTTCTTCTCAATTTTAGTCAGTGACAGACGGTCCGGGACAATTTCGAGATTGTACTAAAAATGACATGCAAATGCTTGAGCCAGGTCGTCCCAGGTGTACCATCGGGCATGGTCCTGTCGTGTGTACCACTCCAACGCTGCTCCACTTAGACTTTGACTAAAGTAAGCCATCAATAACTCATCCCTTCCTCCAGCTCCACTCATCTTGCTACAGAATCCCTATAAGTGGGCCACCGGATCACCATGGCCATCATATAAGTCAAACTGGGGTAACTTGAATCCTACTGGCAACTGGACGTCAGGAAACAGGCACAGGTCCTTGTAGGCTACACTCACTTGTCCTCCGAGCCCCTGCATATTTCGGAATGACTGTTCTAAGCTCTTAACCTTCTGTATCATTTCATCTTGCTCAGGGTTTTTGGGAGGCTTTTCTTCTTCTGCTGAGAGATCAAGGCGGGGAGTGTAAGGGCACGACTCTGGTGGTTTGAAAGTGGCTTCGGGTGGGTAGTACTGGTTATCATGAGTTTGGAACAAAGGTTCGCTAGATGACCTGTGTAGTGTGGCAGGTGGGGGAGCCACGAACACAGGAGCGATTGGTGGTGGAGGGCATGGGATTTGTTTGGGTGGTGGAGGTGGTGGTGTTTGAGAGGTGGTTCTGTAGTACTGCTGGTAAGTAGGGAAAGCCGGAGATGAGTTCACTGTGGGAGGATCTTGAGGCTGAGCTAGTGGTGGGAGGTAGGAGGGGTTAGCAGGATAGGCTGGTGGTGGATGTCCCTTCGACCAGGTCTGGTACATCTCGGCCATTTGTTGCTTCAGTTTATACATCTCCTCCTTCATTGCATTAACGTCCACTACTTCCTCCTCCCTAGAGGGGTCGACAATGCTTGCTTCCAATTCCTGGTTGACTATGTTTGACTTATCCTTAGAGCGGGTGTTGTAGGGATGGGTTGCCAGAATGCCAGTCAACTTAACCACTTGCCTGAACTCATCAACAACAACTTTTTTAGCGGTTAGGGCATTAACAGATAGATAACCGCATATTGAGGAGTGAATGCACCTAAGCAGTTAACCATTTCTATTATGCCTTTGCTCAGTCACATACGTCATCCCGGCTTTCCATTTTCTTCATTTGCCAATTGCGAACTTTCTCTTCTCCTTTCTCTTTCTTCTTTTTCTTTCTTTTCACTCTTACCTTGGTTTTCCTTGTCCCTATTCGCTCCTTTACTCAAAATTGTTTTTCCACTCTTTTCTTTTCTTTTCTCTTGCTCTCTTTCTATCTTTGTTTTTCTTTCCCTCTTTTGTTTTTCTTTCCTTTCTCGTTTTTCACTTTTTTATTATCATGGTCGAATCCTATGGAGATTGCCTACGTATCACGACCCCGCGTGAATCAGACCAAGCGTAGTTCTTGCAAATAAATGCGAAAAATAAATGCAAGAAATAAAGAAACAATTTTTCGGGGAATTTTCAAATTTTCATTAATAACAACTGCGATTACAAAGCTACCAAACTATTTGTTGTTCTTTTTCTCAAAAAAGGAAAGTACAAAAACCAGGCTCAAAAGCAGAAATACAGACTTGATTATCTAGGAACACATCAAAGCTTCAAATCCTGGGGCCCGCGGGGCATCTCTCGGCATCGCCGCGGGCCTGCGTGCGAGACCCTTTTGCAACTGATCCAGATTATTCATGACCTGGCGAACGAGTATCATCACGGAAGCAAAGAACGTGGTACGACCCATCCGCTCACCGGCCTGGCACTTCATGACAATATAGTTGGCAATGTTTCTGATTCTTTCCCTGATTTGGCCCTTTTCTTGGAGTAGCTGACTTATCTGCTGAGTACGAGCCTCTAGAACCTGAGAATCCTGGAGGTGAAGATCCTGTAACGATTTTATTTCCTTTTCCATCTCAGCGATTAACCCATAACACTGTTCTCTCTCGGCCCGAAATTCTTTGTCCCGCCGAGCTGCCTTTTCTTCAAGAGTATTCATTTTTCTTTTCATGTTAGCAATGGTTCCCTCATAGTTCTTCTTCATTTGTTGTACAAACTGGGCCCTTTCCTCGGTCTTCTTTGCCCATTGTGCCAGAAGTTTTGCCACGTTTCCCTCGGATTTTTCCAATTCCTCCTGACAGTCCAAAACTTGTTTCTTCAAACCTTTTATCAATCTCTCGTCGGATAGACTTCTTTCCCGATTCCTGGCATCTATTTTCATTTGCTGAATTTGGGCTTTGAGAGCTTCATTCTCCTGGGCCAATTTCTTCTTGTCACCTTCGTCGGCTGCGGCTTGCAAGGTGTTTTCAAACCGGAGCTCCTGAGCCTGTTTTCCCAATGCTCCTATTCGGGCCCTATACTCCTTTTCCTTAGCTAACCAATCCCACTGCACCTGAGCCTCGTTAGTGAATTGTTGCACATGTGGCCTTTTGGCGGGTCTCTCAGGGATTTGAAATCTCTTACCAAACCAAACCAAGTATTTGGGATCTACCTCACCTCTGGCTCGGTCCTGTACTATAGTCTTG
>NW_017676268.1:35449-41703 GCF_001879085.1 Nicotiana attenuata | reverse complement strand
GTACCTGTCACCCGGGTCTCGAATTCTGCAATTACAACTACTACCAGTTAAACCGTAGTTCATAAAGCCCGTGCGGTGACAGAGGTGTTCCTGTATCCACAATTGTAAGAGCAAATTGCAGCCTTGAAAGAATTTCTCCCCTTCCCGACATTTGGTCAAAGCTCGGTATGTTTCTGCTACAATCAGGGGAACCACTGTGCTAGTAGGTTTTTTTCATGGCAACATCTAGCATCCCTACCAGGCCAAGGTCGATGTGATCGTCCTTTCTTGGACAAATTACCACTCCCAAAAAGGCTACCATGAAGGCTAATCTCCGTCGGGCTTCCCATTTGTCTTTATTCCCAGCATGTGTCAATCCTGTGTTGGGTTCCTCGAAACCTTTGGGGTTACCATACCGGTGATATAAGAAATGCAATGTACAACACCCCTCCGCCAGATACGGGTCTTGAATATCCCGGCTGATGTTCAACAAATCCAAGAACCTATGAAGGGTTATCGGTCGTGGGGCCAATAGGTATCTACCTCGGAGGTTCCCGTTGAGACCGGCGTATCCGGCAATCTCTTCTAATGTAGGCGTGAGTTCAAAATCTGAAAACCGGAATACATTACGGGTCGGATCCCAGAATGGTATCAATGCCTCAATAATATCTTTTCTTGGTTTGATGTTCAGCAAATCGACGAGACCACCCAAACTTTTGACCACGGTATCTCTACTTCCTTTTCCCAAATCATGCCACCACATGTGAAGTTTCAAAGGGATCTCGCTCAGGACTGAGAAGGTTTCAATGTTACTTGAATTCATCGTGCACATTTATTAGGGGACTTTAATGACTTATTTTGAAAAAATGGCTATTTGTGCGAAAATTCTTTATTTAGAAAACAGGCCTTGGATTTGCAAATACGGCCTTTCAGCACTTCTGGGAGGAAGATTTTAAGGCTGTGCCCATAAACCATGTAAAAAATGACTCAGGGTGGCAAATCTTGCAAAAACGGCCTTCCGGCATCCTTTTAGGGTCATTCGGCTTATTTTAGACAAGAATGGCATCACCCGACTTATTTATGACAAAAATTAAAATTTGACATTTTTTGGCTATTTTTGCAAAAAGGGAGGTTGGACCCGATGAGGGTTGCCTACGTATCTCACATCCGGTGAGAATCAAACCGGCGTAGTTCGGGCAAATAAACCTAACTATTTTTGAAAATAGGACTCTTTTGTTTTTGTTGGCAAATACACTATTTCTGAAAGCAAAATTCATTTTTTATGTTTTCTTGTTCAGTGGCAAACAAACTAATTTGAAAATACAACCCTCTTTTTTCGTTTTTTCTTTTCCATTGGTAAACAAAACAAACTAAAGAAAATTACTTTTCTTCTTTTTCTTTCATTTTCTCAAAAATCCGGCAGCATTTCGGCACTACTTGGATATTAGCTTTTCAAAACTAGCGGTTACCCTCACTTAGTCCCAATACTGCTTATTTTCATAATTCACTCATTTAGACAAGCCGGTCAACATGCAAAGCCGAGCAAATAAATGCGCAAGTAGCACGTAAGACGCATCAGGATGGTCCATTATTTCAGGTCACCTGTCCTAGACGGACCCAACCCCTGTGTTGAGTCCCCTAAGTCAAATGCACATGATGCAGACAAGCGTCCTACTAGGGATCCGGCATGAGGTTTTGTTCTTCTAGGTTTAAACCCTAGGTTTATTGGTCTAGACCTGGCTTACCCGAGCAGACAACTCGGGCCGAGAGGGAGGCAGCGTACCGGGGATACAGAAGCTCCGACGGCTTAGCAACTTATCCAAACCTCGTTCTAAATGGGAAAAGACTCTAAGCAGAAGAGAAGCTACACGAAGTGCACCCTTCTCCATGATGTAGAAGACTCAGAGAGAGGAAGGGATTCGCGACAGTTTATATACAATTCAACAAATATCAAAGCGGTAAAACATTTAGCACATATAGCATGGAACATGTAGGAAAATCAGATAAAGCCAAATATAACAATTTAACTGAGCTCGAATTCTTAACCCTGAACAAAAAGTTCTGGGTCCTTGTCCCCAGCAGAGTCGCCAGAGCTGTCACACCTCCTTTTTCGCTACTACACCCCGTTAAGGGTATAATAAAAGGGAGTTTTTCCAATTAAAGGACAATCGAAACGGGATTCATTTTATTAAGAGATTCAGAGTCGCCACTTGGGAGATTTATGGTGTCCCAAGTCACCGGTTCGAATCCCGAATCGAGGAAAGGGTTTGACTCTGTTTAACAGTCGCGAACCAGAAATCCGGGTAAGGAATTCTGTTAACCCGGGAAAAGGGGTTAGGCACTCCCGAGTTCCGTGGTTCTACCACGGTCGCTCAACTGTCATATTTGGCTTAAGTCTGATTTTAATTCATGTCATCCTATAGTGCAATTTTAAAATTATTTAACTGCTTTTAATTAGTTTTTATGAAAGTGAACGTCGTTTAAGAACGTGTTTTTGGATCACGTCACATGAAATGCACCCGGATCCTCGACACCTCTTATTCAATATTTTGGGATTTGGATTTGGGTCGCATGAAATGCACACCCGTATTTAAGAAGGTAAAATTATTAAAAGCGCGCCTAAAGTGGCTAGCGTCTTGTTAACTTTGCGGGAGGCCATGAAAATTCGCTAAATGGCACGTCCCAAATTTCTAAAATATTTTTAATAAAGCATTTAATGATGGCCCCGCAATTTGTGCATTTTTGTTCGGCGAGGCTCGTCTTACTTTTTATTTAAAGGTCAATCCTAAAGCAATCTATAATATTCTATATTTGCCTCTAAAAATGAAGAAAGAGTCCTAGTCAATTGATATTAAAAAATTTCGGGCCTCGAGTTCAGGTCCGGATCCAAACAAAAGGGATAACCTCTTAATTTGAACCCGCTACCTAACTTGAAAGCCCAAACTTATGTTATACTAAACTATGAATTGAGACCTTCAAGCAAGGCCCAACTTAATGGGCTAAGCGAGTTTGCCTTTGAACAATTGCAGCTGACAGGCCTCGATGCCGGCCCTTTAAAAGGGTTATCTGGGCCAGGCGCAAGCAGGAGATAGGCCCAAGCAGGAGATAGGCCCAAACGGTTGTGGTGTTTTAAACCCATATCGAGCCCACATGCAGCGTTTATTATTGATACATTAATTAATTCTAAAACAAGGAATTCAACATAACTAACTACACCTTGGTTGTGGAATTCATCCAAAACAGCTTAAACAATAGTTAATTGACAAGGCTTACGAACTAGTTTCGAGATGACTGAAGCGTTTACCATAATCGCTTTTGATTCCTAAGAGCTCACATTTATTGTTACTAACCACAGATATTATAACTTCAGGATTACACTACCAATTATTAACATAAACGGAGATCATGTTTAATACAACTGACCTGTGCTACTCACCTTCAACAATTGAGTGCACAAGTGTTAACCACAAAGAAGGATCTATTAGTCAATTTCCAAAATTCAAACTACTTACTAACATTGACTATTAAACTAGTCACTGAAATGAAACTATATTATGATGATCATCCATTTTAAACACGATGCTAAAATGAAACCAGATCTAGACTATACTATGACTAGAACTTGAATAATTACAAATTTGATAGTCTGGGACAGTCCAAATCATACAGTCCAGTTAATACAACTATGAATATTCAATCAAATAGTAATCGAGCTATCTAGACTTAATAAGATTTCAAATTGCAATACCAGGGCAGCAAACAAACTTCAATTGTATTTCATGTTCAACAGGCGCGGTTACATCAACATAGGCTAAGAATATGTACCTGGAGAATAGAATATAAGCAAATGAGGATTCACAGCAAAGAAAAATCAGAGGATCAGCATAGCAGTACAAGCAGCAGCAAATGAGAGTTTCCAACAGCAGCAACACAGCAAATTCAGCCCAGGAATAGACCAGTGATCCAAGTATCAAATGGAATTGAGAGATTAAATACAATAGCACCAAAACTGAATTGATTGGACTCCAAACCCACTCGAAATAAAACCAGGACTACTTCTAAACTTCAACTACTAGAAATTAAGTTAAACAATGCAAACCAACCACTAAACTTGAAATTGACCTAAGAGATTGAATAAACAGTATTTTTTTTGGATTTTTCTGTAATTTTCTATTGTTTTTGGCTTTCGAATTTTTGAATTTCTACTTTCAGATCTGGAAAACTGAAGAGTGCTTTTTGGGGGGGAACTTTTGGAGGCTCCAAACTTTCTAGAAACTTTGAGGGATTTTTCAGATGCCAAAAAACTTGGGAATTAAGGCATTGGACGTGCCTTTTATAGGCAAAAAATGAGGGGCAGCTTCAGATATCTAGTTTTACACATTAGTCCCTCACTTATTTCTACTTAACCCTCTATTTTCTGACTTGTTACACAAGTAACTACCTCTATTTTGCCGAAACATACACTAAAACCACATTCTAGAATAATCTAAGAGGTTCTGGTATAATCTATTATCTTCCTATCCAGTTCCAATTACCCGTATACCCCTGAATATCTTTAGAATCACTAAACTACCCCCACTCTGATTAATCCATGGTCAACTAACAAAACATGAATTTCAGTAGTAACAATATAATCCTTAACCAACTCTTATTATTCCATCAGTTAACAAACAATAATCAACTCCAACATTTATGCTAAAAACGAACCACTAATCACACTCAAACGATACTGAATTTAGAGCAAAATCAGTGAGCAACAACTTAATTAAAAGAAAATTACGATAACTGGGGAGAGACAATTACTAAAATCATGAACTAACCTAAACATTTGCTCCAATAACAACAATTAGCTATGATTGAACTAAACTAAAAGAACACGAATCAAAGTTATATTAATCAATACTGAATTATTAGCGCCAAAATATGAATTAAACTCGTAAGAACTGGAGAAAATAAGAACACAAAAAAGGAGAAACAAACTCACTGATAAAGAAACTCCGGCCAGTCAACATTTCTCAATTCGCCCATTTCTGGTGACATTTGGGCTCTATTGATGATGAAATCCTTATGAGGGAAGCCCAAGGACCCTATGGTATCATTTTGGGGCAAGTTGGTGCGACTAGGGTTTTGGCCGGAAAAACTTAAACCGATATTCGAACAGTTCCGGCGGGATTCGAGGGACGGGGTTAAGGGGGTTGGGGAGAGGAGGTTAAGGCGGTTCTAGGGTGTAAATTTGGTGGAGTTTGGGACTGGTGGCGTCATGGCCGGAATTTCTTTGATCTAAGATTCGACGAGCTCCGGTAAGATTCGAAAGAAAAGGAGGGTGGATTCGAATAGAGGGGAAGAAGGAGAACAGCTGGTGAAAATTTGAGGCGATTTGGACGTTGGCCGCCGGAGGCGGTGATTTTCGGCCGCCGGCGCTAGGACAGAGGGTGGTGGTGGAGGCGGAGAGGAACAGGAGTACGAGGAGGGAGGCCCTGGTCTCTAGGGTTTCAGAGACTTTAGGACACTTTTATTTAATGCCTGAGATTGAACCCAGGCCGTTGGATTGGAGTGAATAGACGGCCTGGATTAGCCGTTATCTAAACGGGGTCGTTTTTGGCAAGTGGGGAAATTGGAGCGGGTTTTGAGTGTAATATTGGGCCAAATTTGGACGGGTTTTTGAGCCAAATGTTTGGGCCTGAGGAATTTCAATTAAAAATTGCCCAAACAAACTTATCTTTCAATTTCTATTCTTTTTTCTTTCCATTTCTTTTCAAATCTTTTTTCTTTTCTTTTCAAATTAAAAAATAAAACCTACATTAATTCTAAACCAAAATTATCCTACCATATTAGATTAATGTTCAAAATAATATTTACAACAACTAATTAACTACCAAATTAAAAGAAAACTGCACGATTCGGAACTAAATGCCAAAATGAGTTATTTTTTGTGATTTTCTATTTTTGTAACACAACTAAATTACTAACTGATTTCAAAATGCCAAATTAAATCCGAAATGTAAATGCAACATATTTTTTTTTTTGTATTTTTCATGAATTAAATAAAATAAACATGCACAAACAAATGCAAACAATTAACAGAAAATGCCACGAAAATCCACAAAATTGCAAGTAATGAAAAGAAATTATTTTGTTTTGAATTTATGGGAGTAATTCATATAGGGCAAAAATCACGTGCTCACAGCTGCCCTCCTTTGTCTCGGAACACGAAGAGTTTCTATGCAAGATAAGTGAGCGGATACGAGCGATTTTGCCCGTTTGAATACTCCGTG
>NW_017676268.1:22405-34323 GCF_001879085.1 Nicotiana attenuata | reverse complement strand
ACTCCTAACAATTACGAACCTAAGTTATATCTTCTAAAGGTATTACTCCCACTACATTTGTTATCTAATAGGTCTTAACTACTCCCGATTATCCAGGAGGGTCCTGACAACTTCTAGTTAAAAAAAATAGTTTTATCCTAACCAGACCTTGTTACCTATATCTTGTTATCTAAACAGACCTTAAAACTACGTCCCATTATCCAGGAAGGTCCTGAAAACTTCTAATTGAATCCTATCTTAAACATGCCAATTTTGAAACCCACTTATGCTCATTTGGGGTACAGTTACGCTACATTATGCTACTCATGATTGTCTTTACATTTAAACTAAGTCCCATTTTCCAAGAGGGCCTTGAGAGTTTCCAGTCATACCTGTTTGGGTGCTACCTTTCCTTACGGAGGGTTTCTCTGAACGAAATTTCTGCCCCTGTTTCAATCAAAGAAAAATCTTGTCAATATAAAATGGTGGCTAGTTGCTGGCATTCTTGCTAGGTACATCCCTGCTACTGGGCTTTACTCCGTCCCGCTTCCCTGGACTTGCCTTGAATCCCCTCGACTTCCTGACCGAATTTCAACCCCTTGACTCTGATGACCCAAGTGTTCTATCACGTATTGTTGTTTCTGTGTTTCTGACCCCTCTTTTGAAACTTTGCTTCTTTCCCACAATTATCTGATTAATCCAACGATGAAACTTCCAGTGGTCCTTTATGACTTACTTTGCCTTTTGACATCTTTGATATATTCTGGCTCTGTCTGTACAACTAGGAAGCTAGTAGTTAGCCTTGACATTCCTTCCTTTTGTTTCGAAATGTACTGACACTGAAACATCTTAAAGATAGACCTCGAAAGAATGAAATGCAACGACCCCGAGGGTTAAGGATAAAGAGAATCCGAGAAAGGGTGATTTGTAATGAAGAAAGAAGAGAATGAGACTTATCTGAGTGGAACAGCTGGTACCATTGAGCATGCCATGCATTTTGGATTAACCAACCCAGTCTGTCTAACCAATCAACTTTCGATTGCCACATTTGTCGTTCCGGACTTTCACAACCTGATTTTCACCCAAACCCAAACCTTGCTCGTCTTGCGATGTCCTGAGCAGCTTTTGACCACAAACTTGTCTCATTTGCCTGTCTGAAAAACTCACATTCGCCTTACGGTGCCCGTGAGGGTTTTCACCAATAAGACTCTCTCATTTTTTATTTCTGTCAACTCAATTCGCCTTACGGTGCCCGTGAGGGTTTTCACCAATAAGAGTCTCTCATTTTTTATTTCCCTCAACTCACTTCGCCTTACGGTGCCCGTGAGGGTTTTCACCAATAAGACTCTCTCATTTTTATCATTTTCTTCTTGCACTGGAGTGTTGCCCCTGACGTGAATCACTTTTACTTGCTCGTATTGGTACTTCCTGAAGATTGATCAGAAGGTCTTCCTTTGGACCGTAATGTGGGCTTTTGGATAGGGTTAGAAAGAAGGGTATAAATGGCTCAAAACAACTTAACATGGGTTCAAAGTTACAACTTTCGAAATAAAATTTCTCACAGCGACCACAACTTCTGCCCCAGTTTCTTTCGTGGGGACTTTTGGGATTTTATTTTGGTGTGACTGAACCTCAGGGAGAGGCTGCCTACGTACCCTTTCGGGATCAAGTCGAACGTAGTTCAGGTCATAGAAATTACTTTGTTGTTGCAATCTTTCCTTTTCTTCCACTTTTTTTTCTTTTCATTTCTTTTCTTTCTTTTCTTCTCTTCATTTTTCTGTTCCTTTTTTCTTTTTCTTTTTTTCTTCTTTTTCCTTTTTTTTTCTTTTCTTCTTCTTTTCTTTTCTTTTCTTTTGGACTGTGTTTTCTTGTTTCTTCACTGATTTTCCTTGCTCGAGCTTCCGAGTTGTTATTGATTCCGAAAGAGGGGTACGAAAGAAAGTAAATGAGGCTCAAGAGGGGTAACAAAGGATAAAGTGTTTGGATAGCAGAACAAAATGCCTTCGTCATTTCAATCTCAAAAATATGCCAAATACAATAAAGTACAATTAAACCAAGAAATCATACATAGTATCGCTTGACTACATCAGAGTTGATAGCCATTTCTACACATTTTCCTTCCACATCTGTCAAATATAAAGCGCCATTGGACAACACTCTGGTTACAACAAATGGCCCCTGCCAGTTTGGGGCGAACTTTCCTTTTGCCTCAGCCCAATGAGGTAGGATACGTCTCAACACCAACTGCCCTACTTCAAACTTCCGCGGACGCACTTTCTTGTTATATGCTCTTGCCATTCTCTGTTGATACAACTGACCATGACATACTGCTGCCAATCTCTTTTCATCAATCAAACTTAGTTGTTCCAAGCGGGCTTTAACCCATTCAACATCATCAATTTCCGCCTCGGCAATAATCCGAAGGGACGGGATTTCAACCTCTGCGGGTATTACTGCCTCAGTGCCATACACCAGTGAATAAGGAGTCGCCCCTACTGAAGTGCGGACAGTAGTGCGATAGCCTAAAAGGGCGAAAGGTAACTTCTCATGCCATTGCCTGGACCCCTCTACCATTTTCCGAAGTATTTTCTTGATGTTCTTGTTAGCTGCTTCGACCGCTCCATTTGCCTTAGGACGATATGGGGTGGAATTGCGGTGCGTGATCTTAAACTGCTGGCATGTCTCTACCATCAAATGACTGTTGAGGTTGGCACCATTGTCCGTGATGATTACCTTCGGGATCCCAAACCGACAGATATTCGAATGCACAAAATCGACCGCTGCCTTCTTGGTCACAGATTTGAAGGTTTTTGCTTCAACCCACTTAGTGAAATAATCAATAGCTACCAGAATGAACCTGTGCCCATTTGACGCCACTGGCTCGATCGGCCCAATGACATCCATTCCCCAAGCAACGAACGGCCATGGTGCCGACATTGTATGCAATTCAGATGGTGGAGAATGAATCAAATCTCCATGTACCTGACATTGATGACACTTGCGCACGAAACTAATGCAATCCCGTTCCATAGTAAGCCAATAATAACCTGCTCGGAGAATCTTCTTTGCCAATACATATCCACTCATATGAGGTCCACAAACTCCCGCATGTACCTCAGCCATGATAACTGTAGCCTGTTTAGCATCCATGCATCTCAACAATCCAAGATCTGGAGTTCTCTTGTACAACACTCCTCCACTGAAGAAAAATCCACTTGCCAAGCGTCGAATTGCTCTCTTTTGATCCCCTGTAGCTTGTGCTGGGTACACTCCCATCCGGAGGTATTCTTTGATATCATGGAACCACGGCTCACCATCAAGCTCTTCTTCCACCATATTACAATAGGCATGCTGATCTCGGACCTGAATCTGTAACGGGTCCACATAAGCCTTGTCTGGATGATGCAACATTGACGCTAAAGTGGCCAAAGCGTCGGCAACCTCATTGTGAATCCTTGGAATATGCCTGAAGTCTATTGATTGAAACCGTTGACAAAGTTCATGCAAACACTGCCGATACGGTATGAGCTTCAAATCTCGTGTCTCCCATTCACCCTGAATCTGGTGTACCAGAAGATCCGAGTCACCCATGACCAAGATTTCCTGGACACCCATGTCTATAGCCAATCTCAAACCCAAGATACATGCCTCGTATTCAGCCATGTTATTGGTGCAATAGAAACGAAGTTGAGCAGTGACAGGGTAGTGTTGCCCTATCTCAGAAATCAGTACGGCTCCTATCCCGACACCCTTGGCGTTGGCAGCTCCATCAAAGAACAGTTTCCACCCTGGCTTCTCGACTTGTTCTAATCCTTCAACATGCATTATCTCCTCGTCGGGGAAGTATGTTTTCAAAGGTTCATATTCATCATCAACTGGATTCTCGGCCAAATGATCAGCCAGCGCTTGTGCTTTCATTGCAGTCCGGGTCACGTAGACAATATCGAACTCCGTAAGCAAGATTTGCCATTTCGCCAACCTCCCTGTGGGCATGGGCTTCTGAAAAATGTACTTCAACGGGTCCAACCGAGAGATGAGATAGGTGGTATAGGCTGACAAGTAATGTTTCAACTTCTGCGCTACCCAGGTTAAGGCACAACACGTCCTCTCAAGTTGAGTGTACTTTACCTCATATGATGTGAACTTCTTGCTGAGGTAGTAAATTGCCTGCTCTTTCCTTCCTGTGATGTCATGCTGCCCCAGTACACAACCAAAAGAATTATCCAACACGGTCAGATAAAGGATCAAGGGTCTTCCCGGCTCCGGCGGGACCAACACAGGTGGACTAGCCAAATACTCCTTAATCTTGTCAAATGCTGCTTGACATTCATCCATCCATCTGACCGCAGCATCTTTCTTTAGCAGCTTGAAGATGGGCTCGCAAGTCGTTGTAAGCTGGGCAATGAACCTGCTGATGTAATTCAACCTGCCAAGCAAACTCATCACATCTTTCTTGTTCCTCGGCGGCGGTAGCTCCTGAATGGCTTTGATCTTGGACGGGTCTAATTCAATACCGCGCCGACTCACCACGATTTCCCAGATGGAACTCCAAACGCACACTTTCCTGGATTAAGTTTGAGGTTGTACCTGCGGAGTCTCTGGAAGAATTTCCTCAAGTCTTTGACATGGTCACATTGTTTTCTCGACTTTATGATCACGTCGTCCACATAGACCTCAATTTCCCGATGTATCATGTCATGGAACATGGTGGTCATTGCCCTCATATACGTTGCCCCTGCGTTCTTTAACCCAAACGGCATGACTCTATAACAATACGTTCCCCAAGGCGTGATGAATGTCGTCTTTTCCGCATCCTCCTCATCCATCAAAATCTGGTGATAGCCTGCATAACAATCCACGAAGGAACCAATTTCATGTTTGGCACAATTGTCAATCAATATGTGGATGTTTGGTAGTGGGAAATTGTCCTTCGGACTTGCCTTATTGAGGTCCCGGTAATCTACGCACACTCTGGTCTTTCCATCCTTCTTTGGCACAGGCATGACATTGGCTAACCAAGTGGGATACCGCGTGACCCGGATAACTTTTGCCTCAAACTGCTTGGTGACCTCTTCTTTGATTTTCACGCTAATGTCTGTCTTAAATTTCCTTAGCTTCTGCTTAACAGGAGGGCATGCTGGATCGGTGGGCAATTTGTGGACCACCAAATCAGTGCTTAAACCCGGCATGTCGTCATATGACCACGCAAAAACATCTTTGTACTCAAACAGTGCTTTAATTATCTCTTCCCTGAGCTGAGGTTCCAAATGGACACTTATTTTCGTTTCTCGCACATTCTCCTGATCCCCTAAATTGATTGCCTCTGTGTCATTCAGATTTGGTTTGGGTTTCTCTTCAAATTGGCTTAATTCTTTACTGATTTCCTCAAAAGCTTCCTCATCATCATATTCTATTTCGTCATCACACTCAATTTCTTGTATTATTATGTCTGAGTTAGATTGGCATTTAAGACTGGGCTGAAGACTCCTCATGCATGACACATCACTGAAACCAGCGTAAAAGGGACTGTACAAGAAAGAAAAGAAAGGCAAAAATAACAACTATCAGGAATGAAAAAGAGGGAAATTGCATTTCATTAATATTTAAGATAACAAGGTTTAACTCATCCAAACGGACGGAACATAGCATCCGAATTACAACCTTGGAAATAATCCAGATTAAACTGAAAGGAAATCAAAATAACTACCAAGACTCTCTCCGGGTAGGAAGGGGAGTTGCTTCCCAACTGTTAAGCTTTGCCTGGGGCCCCACGAACTGAACATCTGCCTTGCTTGGACCTTCTCCGGCCTCCAACACATTCACCTCATAAAACAGCTTTTCAAACCTCTCAATCAGCTCCTTGTCGGGATCAACCACACCACTGGGCATTGCTGTTGCTAGGCGCTTCTTAGTACCAGGCCTGACAAAGGAACGGGAAAGGCGGGGGATGGGTTTTGGAAGGGTCCATGCTTTCTTTTTCATCTTTCTAGCTCGCCTTATGTCTGCAGCAGTGGGCTTGAAACCCAAACCAAAAGTATCTAGGTTTGTAGGAAGGGATACGGGTTGTACTATGCCTTGTAAAGAAGCACCCAAGCCTTTTCCAGGTACAAATCCATTCTTCCGCATTTGCACCGCAACCATGACGGATGCAACAGCTACCTTTGGCACAGGAATACACTTCCCTTCCGGGATCTTCTCAACCGATACCGTATCAAAGACTTGATAAACCCATGGGCCTTTGTCATTCTCAGCTTCTATGAAAGGCACAATGGCATCACCCAGATTACACGAACTATCTTCCCCATGCACCACGATCTCTTGCCTGTCCCACTCGAATTTAACCATCTGGTGCAAGGTAGATGGCACTGCCTTTGCTGCATGGATCCAGGGTCGGCCTAACAAGAGATTGTAAGAGACAGCCACGTCAAGCACTTGGAACTCCATAGTGAATTCAACCGGACCTATTGTCAGTTCCAACACTATATCCCCAACTGTGTCCTTGCCTCCTCCATCAAATCCTCGCACGCAAATACTATTCTTGTGGATTCTCTCACTGTCCACCTTTAATTTTTCTAGGGTGGAGAGAGGGCAAATGTTTGCACTGGATCCGTTATCAACTAGCACCCGGGTGACCACAGAGTCTTCACATTTCACCGTGAGATAGAGTGCTCTATTATGCTCAGTGCCTTCCAAAGGCAGCTCATCATCAGAAAATGTAACCCTATTGACCTCAAAAATCTTGTTTACTATTTTCTCTAAATGGTTCACAGAAATCTAATCGGGAAGGTGGGCCTCATTCAGAATTTTCATCAATGCCTGGCGGTGCTCATCTGAGTGGATCAATAATGATAGCAAAGAGATTTGCGCCGGGGTCTTTCTCAACTGTTCTACAATGGAATAATCATGTGCCTTCATCTTCTTCAAAAATTCTTCTGCCTCTTCTTCAGTTCCAGTTTTCTTCACTGATACTGGATTATCTTTGGTGAGTTTAGCCTTTCTCAGCTCGTCAGAAGCAAAACATCTTCCTGAGCGAGTCAATCCATGGGTTTCACAAACTTCTTCCTTAACTTCCTTTCCCTGATACATCACTGTCACTCGGCCGTAATTCCATGGGATGGCCTTTTCACTGATTACTGGTAGCTGAGTCACTGGCTAGATGACAACCGGCTCTGTGCGAGCCCCTTTCACAATCACAGCGGGCTTGACAGCTGCTTCGGACACTATCACTTTAACCGGTTCTTGTTTTTCTGCAACACTGCTCAAAAGCTCTTTCTTTATCACTACAACTGGTTTGCCAACTGTTTCTCCTACCTTGATCGATGCACTCTCCTTGGCTAGTTTCTCATTTGATCTATCCTCACTAGCCCTAATCATCATTACGGTTTGTGACGGCTTCTTATGCTCTCCCTTTTGGATTAGCTCGATCATATGGGTCTCGTGATGAGTTGGTAATGGATTTTGGGTGATGTTAGGCGTTTTTGGGGCTTGTACTTCAATTCGGCGGGTATCAATGAGCTCTTGGATAGCCGTTTTCAAGTGCCAACATTTTTCTGTGTCATGTCCTGGCGCACCTGAGCAATACTCACAACTCACAGAGTGGTCCAGATTCCTTGGGGGAGGATATGGCAATTTGGGTTCAATCGGGTTCAGCATGCCCAACTGTCTCAATCTATGGTACAAGCTAGTGTAAGATTCACCCAAGGGAGTGAAAATCTTCTTCTTTTGCAGCCTATCATTCTTAAATGCAGGGTTCGGTCGAAAACCGGTTCCAGCGGGATTTCTGTTGGTTCTTGGGGGTGGGTAGGTGTTTTGAGCTGAGTAAGTATTTTGTGGGGTAGGTGCGCGTCATTGCGCATGGGTAGGAGGTTGGGGGTATGTTTGGGCATGGTGGACAGAGAAATGGGGAGCAGGAGGTGGGTAATAATGCTGCGGTGGGCCATATGGGTTGTGGGGGTAGGTTTGGGGGTGAGGGCGTGGTTGGTGATAATATGGTGATGGACCTCTGGACCAAGCTCTCGATTCCACTACTGCAACCTCTTCTTTCTTCTTCTTTCCAAATACTCCTCCAGTGTCGCTCTGAATAGCCTGGGTAGTTGCTTTGATTGCTGAATAGCTCATAATCTTGTTAGACTTGAGACCCTCTTCCACCATACTTCCCATTTTCACGACCTCGTTGAAAGTTTTTCCCACTGCGGACACCAGATGACCATAATAGGTTGGCTCCAAAGCCTGAAGGAAATAATCAACCATCTCGTTCTCTTTCATTGGAGGATCGACTCTTGCCGCCTGCTCTCTCCACCGAAAACCGTACTCTCTAAAGCTTTCTCCGGGCTTCTTCTCAATTTTAGTTAGTGACAGACGGTCCGGGACAATTTCGAGATTGTACGGTCGTCCCAAGTGTACCATCGAGCATGATCCTGTCGTGTGTACCACTCCAAAGCTGCTCCACTTAGACTTTGACTAAAGTAAGCCATCAATAACTCGTCCCTACCTCCAGCTCCTCTCATCTTGCTACAGAATCCCCTTAAGTGGGCCACCGGATCACCATGTCCATCATATAAGTCAAACTTGGGTAACTTGAATCCTGCTGGCAACTGGACATCGGGAAATAGGCACAGGTCCTTGTAGGCTACACTCACTTGTCCTCCGAGCCCCTGCATATTTCGGAATGACTGTTCTAAGCTCTTAAGCTTCCGTATCATTTCCTCTTGCTCAGGGTTTTTGGGAGGCTTTTCTTCTTCAGCTGAGAGATCAAGGCGGGAGTGTAAGGGCATGGCTCTGGTGGTTTGAACGTGGCTTCGGGTGGGTAATACTGGTTATCATGGGTTTGGAACAAAGGTTCGCTAGAAGACCTGTGTAGTGGGGCAGGTGGGGGAACCACGAACACAGGAGTAATTGGTGGTGGAGGGCATGGAATTTGTTTGGGTGGTGGAGGTGGTGGTGTTTGAGAGGTGGTTCCGTAGTACTCCTGGTAAGTAGGGAAAGCAGGAGATGAGTTCACTGTGGGAGGATCTTGAGGCTGAGCTACTGGTGGGAGGTAGGTGGGATTAGCAGGATAGGCTGGTGGTGGATGTCCCTTCGACCAGGCCTGGTACATCTCGGCCGTTTGTCGCTTCAGTTTATACATCTCCTCCTTCATTGCATTAACGTCCACTACTTCCTCCTCCCTAGATGGGTCGACAATGCTTGCTTCCAATTCCTGGTTGACCATGTTTGACTTATCCTTAGAGTGGGTGTTGTAGGGATGGGTTGCCAGAATGCCAGTCAACTTAACCACTTGCCTGGACTCATCAACAACTTTGTTAGCGGTTAGGGCATTAACAGATAGATAACCGCACATTAGGGAGTGAATGCACCTAAGCAGTTAACCATTTCTATTATGTCTTTGCTTGGGTGCATGCGTCATTCCGGCTTTTCCTTATTTCTATGTGCCACTTCCTTTTATTTTCCATTGTTTCTTGCCGCTCTCTCTTTTTGCATTTTCTCCCCTATTTTATAATTTGGTTACAGTCGAATCCTATGGAGATTGCCTACGTATCACTACCCCGCGTGAATCAGACCAAGCGTAGTTCATGAAGAATAAAGGTAAAGCAGAAGCAAACATATTTTTGGGAACTTCAATTTTATTGATAGCAACTACGTCTATTACAAAGACTCTAATGCAGAAAAGAACTACAGACTCCGCCCTCCCTGTTCTAGTTCAAACAAAAATACAGACTCAATCAACTGACTGACTTTAAATGAAAAGGAAATACAGACTCCAATAGAAACGGAAATACAGACTCAAATGGCAAACTCTAGTAGAAAAAGAAATACAGACTCAAAAGACAATCATGAATACATTAAAGCTCCTGGTGCCCGCGGGACATCGTTCGGTCTCGCCGCTGGCCTATATGCAAGTTCCCCTTGAAGTCTGTCCAGTTCACTCATTATCTGCTTCACAAATATCATCACTGATGCAAAGAAGGTGGTACGGGTCATGTTCTCGCACATTTGGCATTTCCTAGTAATAGAATGAGCAACGGTTAAGATTCTCTCTCTGATTCTGCCTTTTTCTTGAAGCAACCGCCCTATCTGTTGGGTCCTAGCCTCCAAAGTTTGCTCAGCTGCCTGGCTTTGTTCCCGGAGTTGTTGCAAGTCCATTTCTAGTTGTGCCAATGCCATGTAACAATGCTCTCTTTCAACTTTGAATTCTTTTGCCTGTTTAATCATTCTGTTCTCTGTGGCAATGACCTTTTTCTTTAATCTTGTGACCTCATTGTCGTATTCTTCTTTCAACTGTTTAACCATGTGGGCCCGTTCTTCCGCATTTTTAGCCAATTATTTCCGAACCCCAGCTAATTCCTTTTCCGCTTTGTTGAGGTCAAAACTGTAGTCACTCACTTTTTGCCTTAGATTTTCTATAAGCTTTGTATCTTTGGCACTTCTGACGGGGTTTTCGGCCTCTAGCTTCATCTTTTGGATTTGGGCTCGTAAGGCTTCATTCTCTTTGGCCAATTTCTTTCTCTCACCTTCGTCAGCCGCGGCTTGCACGCTATTTTCAAACTGGAGGTCTTGGACCTGTTTTTCCTATGCTCCTATGCGGGCCCTGTATTCATTTTCTTTAGCTAACCAAGCCTACTGCTCTTGCGATGATTCGGCAAACTCCCGGATGTGAGGTCTTTTAGCTGGCCTTTCATGCTCATATTCTCTCCTGTACCATGCAAGGTAACCTGGCGACACTTCGCCTTTGGCTCGATCCTGTACGCAAGTATCCGCTTTTAAATATTGGCATTCATTCCAGATCTGGCGGACTCTTGCTTCTGGGAATTGTCCGTCAGGGCTAATTTCAACTACCTGAGCACTAAGATCGCCGTCTTTTGGCACTATTTGGCACCTCCCGAGTTGCCTTAATACCCGATACGGGGCATAGGGTTGGATGCTCTTAAGACCCATCAAAAGGAAGTGCGGCCCGTTGCTGGCATATATATGATTTCATTGACAGGCAACCATCCAAATGTCCACTTTATTTGACTAGCAGTGAGGGACCGAAAGTATGAAGTCCAGCCCATGAATCCCTCGGGCAAGCTGATCCCCTTAATCCTTGTGTAAAACTCCTCTATACATGTCTTCTTTGTAGACCCATAACTCAGGAACTGAGGATGATGGCACAAGTGTTCGGTCATCCACATTTGCAACAATAAATTGCACCCCTCGAAGAAGTCTCCCCCGGCTTTGCAAGCTGTAAGAGCGCGGAAGAGTTCGGCTAATATCATGGGCGCAAGGGTGCTTTTGGCTTGAGTGAGTAGAGTGCTGACGACCCCGGCTATTTTTATGTCAATGTTTCCGTCTTTCCTTGGAAATACCACAAGCCCCAAAAAGACCACCATAAAAGCAAAACGTCTATGCTCCTCCCATTTTTGGCGGTTCCCTTTGCTACATATCTTGTTTTCCGGGTTGTTGAAACCTCCTATATGGCCATATCTGTGATATATGAATTGTGGCGTACAAAAGCCATTTGCCAAATCTGCATTGTGGACCGTCCTGCTTATTTTCAGCGAGTCTAAAAATCTGTGCACAGCCACAGGTCTCGGGGCCACCAAGTACTTATGCCTTAAAGGAACCTCATCTTTCCCGATGTAGCCGGCTATTTCCTCTAGTGTCGGGGTCAACTCAAAGTCCGAGAAATGGAAGACGTTATGTGCCGGGTCCCAAC
Source organism: Nicotiana attenuata (assembly GCF_001879085.1). Lineage (NCBI taxonomy): Eukaryota > Viridiplantae > Streptophyta > Magnoliopsida > Solanales > Solanaceae > Nicotiana > Nicotiana attenuata. The sequence goes on along the minus strand of NW_017676268.1, from coordinate 22,649 downwards.
ATGTGACCAACGCTCTGATGATGTCTCCCCGAGGCACAATCTCTAACAAACCGGTAAGCCCTTTCAAATATTTTTGACCTCATCTTGCCCTTCTCCTCCTAAGTCGTTCCACCACAGACGCAACTCCAAAGGGATTTTATGCATGATTGGAAAAGGTTCATTTTGAGTCGTGCTCATCCTGCACATTTATTAAGGTGATTTAATCAATTATTTGACCTAACAATGAAAAATGACACTATATTTT
>NW_017676268.1:0-12255 GCF_001879085.1 Nicotiana attenuata | reverse complement strand
AGCAGCTGGAGCTGAACAAACAACTCCCAAATCTTTCGGCAACCTTCCGAAACCATCCCGAGGCCCCCGGGACCTCAAGCAAAAGCAAAACAAGTCTAATACCACTTTCCAAACTTATACCAATCCTTAAAACACCCAAAACAACATCGAAACACCAATTTACATCGGATTCAAGCCTAAGAACTTCAAAAACTCAAAATTTACGCTTTCGATCAAAAAGTCAACCAAACCTCGTCCGAACGACCTAAAATTTTGCACACACATCACATTCAACACTACGGAGCTACTCCGACTTCCGGAATTCCATTCCGACCCTCGGATCAAAATCTCACTATCGAACCGGAATCTTCGAAAATCCAACATTCGACATTTCAAGCCTAAATTAGCTACGGACCTCCGAAACACAATCCGATCACGCCCCTAAGCCCGAAATCACCCAACGGAGCTAACGGAACAATTGGAATTCCATTCCGAGGCCGTCTTCACACTTTTCCGACTACGTTCAAATTTTCAACACTTAAGCTCTCATTTAGGGACCAAGTGTCCCAAAACTCTCCGAAACTCAAAACCGAACATCCCGGCAATTCAAAATAGCAGAAATAAATACGGGGAAAAGCACTTAATAGGGCATCGGGGCGTAAATTCTAAAAATGACCGTCTGGGTCGCTACATCCTCCCACACTTAAACATTCGTTCATCCTCGAACGAGGATAGAGATATACCTGAAGTAGTGAAAAGATGAGGTTAACAGCTGCGCATATCCTGCTCGATCTCCTAGGTCGCCTCCTCGACCGGCTGACCCCACCACTGAACCTTTACTGATGCGATGTTCTTTGACCTCAGCTTTCTAACCTACCTGTCCAATATTGCCACTGGCTCCTCAACATACGATAGATCCTTGTCCAACTGGACTGAACTGAAATCCAACACGTGCGACAGATCACCGTGATACCTCCAGAGCATCGAGACATGAAATACCGGATGAACTCCTGCCAAGCTGGGAGGTAAGGCAAGCTCGTATGCAACCTCCCCAACACGCCTCAAAATCTCAAAAGGGACGATAAACCTCAGACTCAGCTTCCCTTTCTTCCCAAATCTCATAACGCCCTTCATAGGTGAAACCCGAAGTAGAAACCCGCTCTCCAGCTATGTAGGAAACATCACGAACCTTTCGGTCCGCATAACTCTTATGTCTGGACTGGGCTATACGGAGTCTATCCTGAATCACCTTAACCTTCTCCAAGGCATCCTGTACCAAGTTTGTGCCCAATAATCTAGCCTCACCCGGCTCGAACCAACCCACCGGAGATCTACACCGCTTACCATATAAAGCCTCATACGGTGCCATTTGAATGCTCGACTGATCGCTGTTGTTGTAGGCAAACTCCGCCAATGGCAAGAACTGATCCCAAGACCCTCCAAACTCAATCACACACGCACGGAGCATATCCTCAAGAATCTAAATACTGCGCTCGGACTGTCCGTCCGTCTGAGGGTGAATTGCTATGCTCAGCTCCACCCGAGTACCCAACTCATGCTGTACGGCTCTCAAGAATCGCGATGTGAACTGAGTACCTCTGTAGGAAATGATAGAAACTGGAATACCATGCAGACGGACAATCTCCCGGATGTAAATCTCCGCCAACTGCTCCGAGGAATAGGTAGAACACACAAGAATGAAATGCGCGGACTTGGTCAGCCGATCCACAATAACCCAAATGGCATCGAACTTCCTCAAAGTCTGTGGGAGCCCAGATACGAAGTCCATGGTGATCCGCTCCCACTTCCACTCTGGAATCTCTATCTGCTGAGGCAATCCACCCGGTCTCTGGTGCTCATATTTCACCTGCTGACAATTAAGGCACCGAACTACAAATCCAACTATATCTTTCTTCATCCGCCTCCACCAGTAGTGCTGCCTCAAATCCTGACACATCTTCGCGGCACCCGGATGAATGGAATACCGTGAACTATGGGCCTCCTCTAGAATCAACTCCCGAAGCCCATAAACATTGGGTACACAAACTCGACCCTGCATCCTCAATACCCCATCATCACCTATAGTCACATCTCGAGCATCCCCATGCAACACTTTCTCCTTGAGGACAAGCAAATGAGGGTCATCAAATTGACGCTCCCGGATACGATCAAACAAGGAAGACCGAGAGACCACGCAAGCTAGAACCCGACTAGGCTCCGAAAGGTCCAACCTCACAATCTGGCTGGCTAAGGTCTGAACATCCATCGCCATGGGCCTCTCTACTACTGGTAAATAAGCCAAACTCCCCAAACTCTCTGCCCGGCGGCTCAAAGCATCGGCCACCCCATTGGCCTTGCCCGGGTGATACAAAATAGTGATATCATAGTCCTTCAACACCTCTAGCCATATCCTCTGACGCAAATTAAGGTCCGTCTGCTTGAACAGATGCTACAAACTCCGGTGATCAGTATAAATCTCACAGGGCACACCGTACAATTAATGATGCCAAATCTTCAAGGCGTGAACAATAGCAGCTATCTCAAGATCATGCACAGGATAATTCATCTCACGAACCTCACTGTCTGGACGCGTAGGAAATCACCCTACCGTCCTGTATCAATACTGCTCCAAGGCCAATCCTCGAGGCATCATGATAGGCAGTATAAGACCCTGAACCGGTAGGCAATATCAAAATTGGGGCTGAATCAACTGTAGGGGTATCAATACTGATATCTTTCACATAAGCTAAATACGCGTTGCACCTCTTCTCAACCATACGCTGAGCCTTAAGGAATGAAATAACTCTACTGGAAGTATGATCTAATGTACCCCTCCACTCTACTCGCGGTACACCTGGCCTAGCCAGCGTCACAGTTTTGGCGTGACAATCAAGAATAGCATATTGGGGCGACAACCAGTCCATGCCCAGAATAACATCAAAGTCTACCATGCTGAGCAATAACAAGTCGACTCTGGTCTCAAAACCACTAAGAGCAATCAAACACGACCGATAAATGCGGTCCAAAACAAGAGAATCTCCAACATGAGTAGAAACATAAACAGGAGAACTCAAAGAATCCCGAGACACACCTAAATGCGGGACAAAAATAAGAAAACACATAAGAATAGGTGGGGCCTGGATCTAATAAAACCAATGCATCTCTATGACGGATAAGGATAATACCTGCGATGACAGAATCGGAGGCGACAGCCTCGGTACGGGCAGGAAGGGTAGTAACTGGTGCTGGAGTCATAGCCTGGAAACTCTGTGGAGCATGCTGTGGCTGAGAAGCCTGTGGAGGTGCACCCCTCCCCAGTCTAGGGCAATACCTCACCACGTGGCGTATGTCACCACACTCAAAACAACCTCGTGCCTAACGTGGCAGTGGAACCTGTGCGGTACGGGTACTCTGAGACCCCTGAACACCTGAAACACTGTGCGAAGCCTGAAACGCAAACTGAGCTGGCTAACCCACAAAACCTCTACCATGCCGTACTCTTCCTCCAAAATAAGGACCAGTGGGTCTCTTCGGTCTGCGAGGTCTCCTCGCTTCCCTATACTCTCTCTCTCTTGACCTTGTCTATCCTCTCCCTCCTGAACCCACTTTTCCTCTACTCGGTGAGATGTACTCACCACCCGCTGAACTGGGACCACAGGCTGTGTCGCCATGACACCTGGAACCTGACCAATGAGAACTCGCTGCTCTGGAGTGGGGGTGGCAGAAGTCTGGGTCCCTTCCCCGATCTGTGAAGTAGTCGGTACAACCTGAATCAATCCCGCCTGAACCAATGTACCAAACATGCTCAGAAACTGTGTTAAGGTCTCCTGAAGTGCTGGGGTAGTAGTAGCAACAGGCGTATCAGGTGCCTGGACTCCGGCTGGAAGTGCTGGTGGCACCTCGGTGGCAGCTCGCGCAGGTGCTCTGGCTACACCACGTGCGCGTCCTCGGCCTCTACCCCGGCCCCGACCTCTGACGGCTCTCGCAGGGGGTGCAGGTGTCTGTTCACCTCCGGTAGCACGTGTCCTCACCATCAGTGAGAGAATGGAAGATAGAGGTTTAGGATTGTGATGTCAAAAATCTCGCACGATAGGGAAATCAAAGGAAGTGGGATTTTCCGAACGGTTACATAGCCTCTCGTAGATAAGTACAGACGTCTCCGTACCGATCCACGAGACTCTAATAAACCAGATTGTGATTCATGACTCCTATGAACCTAGAGCTCTGATACCAACTTATCACGACCCCGGTTCACCCTCCATGAACCATCGTGACGGCACCTAGTCCCTACGACTAGGTAAGCCTAATAATGCGGAAGAATAAACCAATTTGCAGAAGAAAATAGATAAATCCAAAATAGTGAAATAAACAGTGTTTAATAGTGCCGCTCGGCATACACAAATATTAACTCTCAAACACTAACACTTTTCCTAAAACCCGGAATCTCATGATCACAAGCCTTTGAATGTGTAATAATATCTAACACCAGAACATCAACCAAAGAAGGAAAAATACAGAGGGGCTAATACTTAAAGCAAGAGTAGAAAGGGACTCTTCGATCTGCGGGCGCGGCAGATATACCTCGGAGTCTCTACAACGCCTCGCCTCGAGCGTAATGATTCTGAATCGCAGTACCTGGATCTGCACATGAAAAACATGCGCAGGAAGGGCATGAATACACCAAAGCGGTACTCAGTAAGTGGCAAGCCTAACCTCGGTCGGGTAGTGACGAGGAAGGTCAGGGCCCTACTGAGGTTAAAGGAAATACAAGATATAACAATGTAGAGTAAGACAGTATACTTAAGTGCAACAGCAAAAGTAACACAGGGTAGAAGAACATCACCAACTTTAACAGGGATAAAGTAATCACGAAAATAAATACAGCTCAACGCAAGGATAACAACCGGGGATCTCTCAGTATCCCGAGGATCTCTTATTATCCTCAATATGTGTGCTGGGGATCTCTTGGTATCCCGAGGATTTCTTGATATCCTCAATATACGTGCTGGGGATCTCTTGGTATCCCGAGGATCACTTGGTATTCTCAATATATGTACTGGGGATCTCTTGGTATCCCGAAGATCTCTTGGTATCCTCAATATATGTGTTGGGGATCTCTTGGTATCCCGAGGATCTTTTGGTATCCTCAATATATATGCTGGGGATCTCTTGGTATCCCGCACTACAGTCAAATTCAATATATGCGCAGGGAATCTCCCGGAACACTCATCCGTAGTCCCAAAATAAAAGAAAGACAACGATATCAAGGGAAGAATCCACAACTACATTCAAGAGAGAAACAGTATGAAGTAACACAGTATAATGATAAAGATAACAACAACTACAACAGAGAAATAACGCAGAAAGAATACAACTCAACATAGAAATGGCAACCGGGGATCTACCAGGATACCGTCCTGTAGCCCCCAAATGTAAATATCCAGCAAATCGGGGATCTACCAGGATACCGTCCTGTAGCCCCCAAATGTAAATGTCTAGTGGATCTCCTGGGTGTCGTCCCGTAGTCCAACTCATAGTGCGCCGTGGATCTACCGAAAGTCTCGATCCGTAGTCCCCAAATGTAATTGTGCAGGGGGGATCTACCGGAATGCCACATCCGTAGTCCCAATTAAACAGACAAGGGGGAACTGCCAGGAACCGCCCGTAGTCCCAACGTAAACACGCAACAACAACACAAGGATAATCAACTCAAATCAATTAATATCAAAATGGACAGGTAATTCTAACCTAACATGCTGCACAGAGTTCACATAAACAGTTTAAGCAGATAGGACAATTAATAAATTTAAGCATGCTTCCCTAAACTACGCAGTAGGCTTAAAATACAAGAAATGTTCAAGAAGAAAGAAATAAAGTTAAATTACTTAATGAAAAACGTGTTTCCAACAATTAGCACGTGTACGCACTCGTCACCTTACGTACACGGCATTCATATAACAACAATACCAAATCCTAGGGGGAATGCCCCCCACACAAGGTTAGACAAGCCACTTACCTCGAACCGACTCAATAATCAACCCGAGACCACGTTCTTGCCACGAGTACTCGACTCCAAATAGCCGAAATCTATTTAATTAAATTTCATAATGTAAATAACACTTCAACTAACTGATTCTACCATTAGATTCTAAGCTAATATGCGAAATTAGGTAAAATGACCAAAACACCCCTCGGGCCCACGTCTCGGAATCGGGTAAAATTTATATTTTCGGAATCCTCATACTCTCACGAGTTCATGCTTACCAAAATTATCAAAATCCAAGGTCAAATTCCCCCTCAAAATTCGAATTCTAGGTATAAGAACTTTCTTCCCATTTTTCTCAATTTTCATCTCCAAATCCGAATTTAAACGATAAAACTAAGATGAGATTAATGGAATATAACTAGAAAGGAACAAGGAATCGTAATCCAATGATCTTCTCTTCAAAAACCTCACGAAATCGCCCTACCCCGAGCTCCAAAATGATTTTTCCATGTTTTGAACAAAACCCTTGATTCTGCCCCTTTTCTGCCCAGTTATTCCGCTTCTGCGGTCCCGCATCTGCGAGGATAAGGTCGCATCTGCGACATTTCACCAAAAGCACTGGGCCGCATCTACGCTTCTTCGACCGCACCTGTGGTCTCGCAGGTGCGCCCATACCACCGCAGCTGCGGAATCTGGCTCCCAAGCACTTCGCCGCATCTGCGTCTCCCCAAGCGCTTCTGCAATCACGCACCTGCGGTCCCCAATCCGCAGATGCGGTTATGACAGAAGTTCAGCAGCTGGAGCTGAACAAACCAACTCCCAAATCTTCCGGCAACCTTTCAAAACCATCCCGAGGCCTCCGGGACCTCAACCAAAAGCACAAACAAGTCTAATACCACTTTCCAAACTTATACCAATCCTTAAAACACCCAAAACAACATCGAAACACCAATTTAACATCGGATTCAAGCCTAAGAACTTCAAAAACTCAACATTTACGCTTTCGATCAAAAAATCTACCAAACCTCGTCCGAACGACCTGAAATTTTGCACACACATCACATTCAACACTACGGAGCTACTCCAACTTCCGGAATTACATTCCGACCCTCGGACCAAAATCTCATTATCGAACCGGAAACTTCAAAAATCCAACTTTCGGCATTTCAAGCCTAAATTAGCTACGGACCTCCAAAACACAATCCGATCACGCCCCTAAGCCCGAAATCACCCAACGGAGCTAACGGAACCATCGGAATTCCATTCAAGGTCGTCTTCATATTGTTCCGACTACGGTCAAATTTTCAACACTTAAGCTCTCATTTAGGGACTAAGTGTCCCAAAACTCTCAGAAACTCAAAATTGAACAACCCGGCAATTCAAAATAGCGGAAATAAATACGGGGAAAAGCAGTTAATAGGGGATAAGGGCGTAAATTCTAAAAACAACCGGCCGGGTCGTTATAGTTAGGCTCGGAGTGCCCGTCGTGGCCCTTCAATTTGGGTCATGACATTTTCTCCCTTGATGCGCGTACCAGAGGTAGTTACCTCTCTTTAATTTCATCAACCCTTCTTTTTATTATTTTTTTGGTATTTTCTTTTTGTTCTTTTTCTTTCCCTGCCTTCTCTTTTCATAGAGAAAATTTCTTTCCTCTTTTTGGTGCCTTGATACTTCTTCCAAATTCCTTAAGTCTCCACCCAAACTTATGCCTTGAGCACTTATTTCACAAGAGTGTTAAAGAAGGTCCGGGTGCCAAGAGAGGATTAAGACAAAACAGGTAAAGTCTTATAGCATTGTTACCAAATGAGGAAGGTTACATGGTCAAGGGGGTTTGACTATGGATAAGAACATTGGTTGGCAATAGAAAGCTCAAACTGACAAAGGAAAGCCTACAATTATCTCTCAAACCAAGCAAATTGTAACGATCCGACCGGTCATTTTGAGAATTAACATCTTGTTCGGCGGCATAAGGTCTCGAGCAGCTTCGTATTATGTTTTATGACTTGCGTGTATGGTCNGTACAAAAGACAAGCAACAGGTAGTACTGGCCTAGCATGCTTCACGTAGTACAGTTAAGGCAACTTAAGCAATTAGGCAAGTTAAATCAACTAAACATGCTTTCCTAATCTAGCACAAGTTATAATTGCAAGTAGAATAAAGCAAATATGAAAGGAACTCAATCTCAATATCTTAAGAAAAACCGGATTTCCAACAATTGGCTCAAGTACACGCCCGTCACCTTGCGTACAAGGCACTCAAATCGACAATTAACAAATTCTAAGGGGAAAGGTCCCCCACACAAGGTTAGACAAGCACCTTACCTCGAATCGGCACCAAAATCAACTCGAAATCACACTTTTGCCACGAGTATCCGACTCCAAGTGACCCAAATGTATTCAATTCAATTACATATCGTAAGTAATATTGCAAACAACTGATTCCACTATTAAATTTAAAGCTAGGACGCGAAAATAGGTAAAATGACCAAAACGCCCCTCAGACCAACGCCTCGGAATCGAATAATTTTCACATTTTCAGAACCCTCGTACTCTCACGAGTCTAACCATATAAAAATCTCCCAAATCGGAGGTCAATTGCCCACTCAAAACTCAATAATTAGGTATATGAAGTTCTTCCAATTTTTCCCCAAATTTTGACCTTGAATTCGAATTCTAATGGTAGATTTAACTATATAATGATGAAATATAACAAGAAGGGACCAAAGAAACGTTACCCAGTGATCTTCACTTCAACTCCCACTCAGAATCGCCTTAAACCGAGCTCTCAATTGATTTTTGTAACTTATGAACTCAAACCCTCGAAATTCGCTTTTGCGGACAAGGGACCGCTTCTGCGGTCCCGCTTATGCGGAAAGTGAGCCGCTTCTGCGACTCTTACTAAACGACCACATCCGCTTCTGCGGTCCGGTCAACCGCTTATGCGGATTATCCACCGCTTCTGCGGTTCCAACTAAAAGCCAAACGGCCGCATCTGCGGCTATTTTCTCGCAGATGCGAGACCGCTCCTGCGAAATTTCCTCCGCATCTGCGACTCCTGGAAACTCTGCCCCAAACCACTTCTGCGATGATCCAGCCGCTTATGCGGCTCCGCTTCTGCGGTTCCCAAGCCGCAGAAGCGAAAATTCCAGAAGATGAAAAGAACCAGCTGCTGCAACACTTAAAAAATCTCCCCGTTAACCACCCGAAATCATCCCGAGGCCCCCGGGACCTCAACCAAAAGCACCAATACCACCTAATACCTTATTCAAACTTGTACCAATCCTTAAAACACCTAAAACAACACCGGAAGTCCGATTAAATCAAAGATTCAAGCCTAAGAACTTCAAATTCCAACAAAACACACTTTCGATCAAAAACCAACAAACCTCGCCCGAATGACCTGAAATTTTGCACACACATCCCAAATGACATGACGGAGCTACTGCAACTTCCGGAATTCCAATCCGACCCTCGGATCAAAAACTCACTATCGGACCGGAAACTTCAAAAATTCAAACTTCGGCATTTCAAGCCTAAATGAGCTACGAGCTTCCAAAATACATTCCGAAAACGCTCCCAACCCCGAAATCATCTAACGAAGCTAACGGAACCATCGGATTTCCATTCCGAGGTCTTCTTCACACGGTTCCGATTACGGACCATTTTTTCAATTCTTGAGCTCTCATTTAGGGACTAAGTGTCCCAAAACACTCCGAATCCCAACACCAAACGTCCCGGCAAACCAAAATAGCAGAAATGAACTTAGGGGAAGCAGTTAATGGGGGATCGGGGCGTAAATTCCAAAAACGACCGGCCGGGTCGTTACAGCTTTGCAGGAAATATAGCGCAACGTGGAACTATATCTTAGCAGTGAACTGGGAAATTTATTAGAGAGGAATATCAAACTCTCCAACAAAGGCCGAGGATCTACTTTGAACTTCGTTCGGCTCGACTCTCAAAAGTTCAAACCAAAATTCTCGTTCCAAAACGCTTCCGCCAACCATAATAACCATTGTCTCCATAATTCGACACTGGGCAGCATGTTTAAGGTTCCAGTCAACTTTTGATTCCTAATTCTAAATTTATAATTCTCTTGAACTACATATGGCCTGATTCTCGTAAAACCCGAGATATATAGGCAACCCGAAATCAGAGTTCGGCCGCAATAATTTTTTATGTCCCCTTTGTCCCATTTCAACCTTGATGGTAAGGACAAAATTGGCTATATTATTTTCTTTATCTGAAAAGTCTTTCATCATTTCCAGTCAAAGAGGGGCAGCTGTTGATACCCAATTTTGTCCTACTTTTCTTCTGATTAATTGTCAGGTGCTCCTTAGTCATTAATAATTTAATGCTCTATCTTTTTTATTTATTTGTTACCTTTATTACTACTATTATTATAGTTATAATTATTGATTACTACTAGTATAGTCATTATTATTATTATTATTATTATTATTATTATTATTATTATTATTATTATTATTATTACTATTATTAATATAATAATAATTATTATTAGTATTATTATTATTATTACTACTATTAATATTGTGTTATTAGCATGATTATTAATATTACCATTAATATGACTATTATTGAGTTAATCATTTATTTTAATATCTAATATTATATGTGTTGAAAGTATTTTTATTAAGTCCAAATTATTAAGACATGGAGCCCAATTAAATTAATTTTAAGAAGGAAAGATGACTTGAATTTTCGGCCCAAGAAATTAAGCAGATCGTTCCCCCCAAATAATCCATTCAGCAACCCTTCATGATCCCATGCCATTACCAAATTCAATCCCTTTACCTATACCCAAAACATCAAGCCCAAGTCTAGGAATCCTCTAGAAAACCCCAATGACCAAAATAGCCATCATTTTCAATTTTAGTCAAAATAACAAAAAAATTCACCTTTGTCTCTTTCTCACGTGAAATTTTCCCCTTTTTCAGAAAATCTTTCCATTTCCAGTTCCTCTTTTGCTTTGCTTTCCACATGACAGAGAATAGCTTCACCAAAATGGTGAAAAAAGAATGGTCAGCCATGGAAATTTCCTCTAAAACGGCTCTTTTGGAGCCTAAAGCAACCCGTGACTCCCCTCTACGTTTGATTTTGAATTTCAAATTCCAAAAGTCCTAATCGTTTTTTCCTATAAAAATTCCTAATACCTTCAGCTGAAGAAGACATTCTGGAATCTCAAAAAATCATATTTATACTTTTAATTATTTGTACTCTATCTCTCTCTCAAGCTTCAATTCGAAATCCAAAAGAGTAGATCTAAAATCTCAAAGTCCTTCGTTCACTGCCCCCCACAAGCAAATGGAGTCTTAATTCGAGACTCTCACAGTGGAATCTCATAGAGACTTAACACTATCCGAGCACAGAGTCATCACATCATATACCGTCTTCCTTAGAGTGCACCAAATAGCAAGAAAACAAGCGAAACGCTTGGGGGCGCCTATGGCGTTCTTCTTCTTTTAATTCTTTTGCTATTCATTTTATCTAACTTTTGTGATTGTTAATTTGCTTGTATATTTGGGGTTTATCTCAATTTGAATTTATTTATTTAGTTTCTTTGCCATATCACATAGGATGTGGTAATTAGAATAAGGAATCTAAAAATCGATAATCTAACAACTTTTTTACTTATTTGCCATTATTCAATTGCGAGTAAGCTTAATATTATACTTCAAACACTTCTTCTTATATAAGAAGTCAACAGATTTCAAAGGAATTAGTTAACTATTACTGGGAGTGTGTATGAGCAGAACGAATGTTTTCAGAAACTATTTTACTCATCTTTGCAAGTGAGCCTTCAAACTTCTTTGTGTCTTTAAACCCGCATTTTGCTAAGATAAATTGACGCTAAGTCTAGACATATATTTTTAACCAAGAAAATATGTGTTTACAAAAGATACTTTTTTTAACTGATACTAGTTATTCAGCTTTTATTGTCCTACCCATCTATTAGTTTAGTAATTCAAAAAGTGAGAATCAATTTTTTAGTCTACACTATAACTAAAGTAATATTTTACAATTATCGCCTTAATTAATTTGCACATATATTAGTTACATGATATGTTTATTTTAAGTGTATGTGTGTGTATATATATATATATATATATATATATATATATATATATATATATATATATATATATATATATATATATATATATATATACATACATATAACATAATTAATTTGCTATACTTTCACACTTGGTATTAATTAACCTAAGTTTGGCCGGTTAACCGTATTTAATGGATCATATAGGGTGCTTT
>NW_017676267.1:33449-48387 GCF_001879085.1 Nicotiana attenuata | reverse complement strand
AACCCCAGGTAGTGCATACACCCAAGATGTTAATCAGAAACTGAGTTGTGCAGTGTGAGGCCAGCCCTTATGTGTCCAAGTCAGAGGGAGCTCAAGGGTCCCAAGGCAAGGCTCACACAAGAGGGGCAGAACATAAGTTCTAAGAATGAGTGTAAGTGCAATAGAAAGGGTAGGGGGCTACCAAGGCAGGCTGGTGGTCATGCCCAGCCACAAAATAGACTGGCACACCCCTGACCAAACCTGTTGATCAAGCATTTAGAGAGTAAAGACCTACTGGAGGTCAAGCCATGGCCTGAACAATAATTAGAAATACTGGCATGCCAAGGCAGTTACTCAGCACACACAATAAGGGAGTGGGGATGGGAAATTGACAAAGCTTAGGGCCCAAAGGTGTCCAGTTCATATCCATGGATAATGATTTCAGACATTGCCATTTTCTGAACCATAACTTAAAGCATATAAAGGGGTATGGGGGTTTGGGATTCATAAGGTAGCAAATAAACAATACACGACTGACAGAATGCACACATAGATAAACTTTAAATTGCAAGGGAAAGGGAACATATTACAGCATGCTAATAACACATCTTGATTGCAGAAAACATGAGTAGAAGTGGACAGGAATGAAAAACATGTTTTTGTTGAAGCTTGTAAATTAACTAGGACATACATGTAGAGAAGCGAAGTGCAGAAAAATAGAGAAAACAAGAATCCACAGTCTAGCCTTGGCTTCCAGCCGGCAAGACAAAGCAACAACACAAGTAGCAGAAAGAGAGAGAGAGTTTTTAAGTGTGAGAGTGATTTTTGAACTCAGATTGTTCGTCTGTGTTCGTGTGTTTGAAAGAGAAGAGTGTAGGTATTTATAGCTTTGAAAACGTGTAGAGAAATAAGGTAATAAGTAAAAATTAAAACACAAACATAGAAACAATCACCATTCAGAATCAATTAACCCAAATGATTCCCCTTTAATTAGGGAAACACTGCTTAACGGGTCAGTAGGCCTAATTAAGGAAAATCAGTTTGGGGGGTAGATTGATTATTGCCATGAAAGGGATAGTAAAAGCATGAGGTAAATAATCCAGCCTAAGTACAAAATAGGCTTATTTTAGGAAAGGATTCAGCAAGGTAAAACATCACAATAAAGGAAGTGAATCAATTAATTTTGAACAGATGAGTAAAAAATTAGGGCTCATAAGAAAAATCTTTTTTGCAGTCAGTCACAGGATCAAAGGAATCAAGATCAAACAAGAAAGGAACATGATTCTGCACTTCACTATATAAATAGCAAGGAATGAACAAGCATGCAGTGTTAGACATGTTGATGAAAAGAAGTAGCACAAACATATAGTAGTATTAGGGTAAGCTAGGGTTCAGTAGTAAGAAAATATTCGAAGCACAGTAGTCAAGCAGGTCAAATAATCACATAGAAACAACAGTGAAGAAGACATAGAAGCAAGTAAAAGGGTCTCAGAGTAGGAACAAGTGAGAAAACTTCTAAAGAAAATTAGGGCTTTAACAGTAACCGGGTTTTGCAAGATGGTAAGAACTTAAAATTAAACAAATTAAACGAGGAAGAAAGAATCAGCAACAAAGAACAAATGCACATTTAAACAAGCAGCTTTCAGAACTCGGATAAACTAAAAGGAATTAGGGCTTTTAACATGCTGAAACAGATAGAAGAATAACATGAACAAATCATAGCCAAAACATAAACACGTTAAAAGATCAGAGGTCTTTTGAAAAACTTCAAAGGAAAAACCCTAATGAAAGGTCGTTTTTGCAAGAAAAGTTGAAGAACTTTCGCGAAAGCACTTAAACATTCATGGCAAGTATAGATCTAAAGCAGATCTGAAAGAAAAATCAAAAAAAATCCCAAAGATTAGGGTTTCGAAGAACCCAGAAAGGTGAGAAAGGCCTTGGAAATTAACGATCTAACCAGGAGCGCCAAGGATCTGACTAGAACGGCCATGGCTGGCCGGAGAAAAGTCAGGGACGACCGGAGAAAGGTCATGAATGGAAGTCAGGCAACGACTGGACCAGCTTCCTTCAAGATTTTGGCCGTGAAACCACAGAAGCGAACACCCAGGAGCCATGGGAGGCCATTACACATCTCCGATGGCCATGGGAGGCCATGGATTAGGGTGGGATTGTGAGGCGGCGGCTAAAGTTTGCAGAGAGATTAGAGAGCGTTTCAGAGACGAGGAGTTTCAAGGGCGGCGTTTGGTAAGAAATGATTAGGGTTGGGTGTGGTTGGTAAAATTAAAAAGGAAAGAATGAAGGGTGGTCGTTGATCATTTAGATCAACGGCCTAGATTGAATGAGAGCCGGGCGGATCGGATAAATGGGTCAGGGGTTGGGTTAATTTGAAATTGGGCTGGGTAATTTTGAACTTTGAAATTGGGTTAATTGGGGTTGCCAAATTGGCTATAATTGAAATGCAATTGAGGCCAAATCGTAAATAGCCAATTTTCCCTTTAAAATTTTTTATAAAATAGTAATACAGATTTTAAGAGCAAATTAAAAGTACTGGGTAAATGAATATTATATAAATATTAATTTAAAAATACTGGGATTAATTTTATAAACATAAAACGCTATAAATTATAAGATAGGCTATAATTGCAATTATATGTAATTTAGCTTTTAAAATACCAAACAAATTTGTAAAAATATGAAAAAACTACCTTAATTATATTTTGGAGCAAATGTGGGAATAAAATGAATTATTCACCAAAAATGACAATTTTGGGAATAATTATTGGATTTTGTTGTACTAAAATAGGCAACAAATTGGTTTTAAAAATCATTAAAATGCCAAAATTCTTAGGTGTGCTTATATATGCACCAATATGCTATTTTGGAAATATTTGGGTATAAAAATACTTAGGGAAAAATTGGGTATCAACAGTTGCCCCTCTTTACCCGGGAAGGATGAAAGAGTTGTCGGGTAAAGATATGATGGCCAATTTTGACCGGAAGCGGCGATTTGAAAAGAACTTGACCGAGCTCTGCTTTCTGAGCTGCCTACATATCCCTGGTTTTACAGGAATCAGGCCGTATGTAGTTCAGGAACCATTGACGGAACATGCCGATGGTGATTCGAAAGAGTTGGGCACGATGTTCATGGGGCAAGAGGTATCTGAAACTTGATCGGCGGCAGGGCCTGGAGCGGGATCTCTCCTGCTGAGACGGCCGTTGCTAGCCGGTGTACCTGCAAGTGAGCAATATAGGCGTATATTGTGCATAAACTTAAACATGATGCAAGTTCCCGTTGGACCATGAATGATGTCCTTGGACGGTTAAGATGACGTCCTCAGACCATGATGTCCTGGGCCATGAAGCGCAAAATTAAAGGATTCGCAGGCTATGAAATGATGTTCTCGGGCTATGATAATGGTGCCTCCAAACCATGATGCCTTTGAATAATGATGTGCAGGATATAAAGTGGGGTCCTCGGGCCATGGCATGGTGTTCTCGGGCTATGAGGATGATGTCTCCGAACAATGACGCCCTCGGACAATTTAGCGATATTTCAGCCCATGAAATGCAAGATTTGGCGGTATTTCAGCCGATGCAGAAGCGTAAAATGGCGATATTTTAGCCGACAGAAGTTTAAATAAAACAGGCGATGTTTCAGCCGATGCAAAAATGTAAATGGCGATATTTCAGCCGACAGAAATTTAAATAAAACAGGCGATGTTTCAGCC
Organism: Nicotiana attenuata; assembly: GCF_001879085.1. Lineage (NCBI taxonomy): Eukaryota > Viridiplantae > Streptophyta > Magnoliopsida > Solanales > Solanaceae > Nicotiana > Nicotiana attenuata. The sequence continues at coordinate 44,680 of NW_017676267.1, read as the reverse complement.
AATGCAAAAATGTAAATGGCGATATTTCAGCCGATAGAGGATTTAGATAAATCTCGGCGATATTTCAGCCGATGTAGGATTTAAATAAAGTTTGGCGATATTTCAGCCGATTGCAAGACGTAAGTAAAAGGTGGCGATATTTTAGCCATGCAAGAAAGATAAAGTGGCGGTATTTCAGCCGATGCAAAAATGTAAATGGCGATATTTCAGCCATGCAAGTGGAGGTAGAGCTTAACCTAGGAAGGCAGAAAAGTAGCCTTATGCAGATAATGCAGGATGGAGACAACTCTTAGTCTCGGAAGGCAGAAAGGTAGCCTTATGCAATGCAGGAAATGCAGATGGAGACAACGCTTAGTCTCGGAAGGCAGGAAGGTAGCCTTATGCAATGCAGGAAATGCAGATGGAGACAACTCTTAGTCTCGGAAGGCAGAAGGGTAGCCTTATGCAATGCAGATAATGCAGGATGGAGACAATGCTTAGTCTCGGAAGGCAGGAGGGTAGCCTTATGCAATGCAGGAGATGCAGATGGAGACAACGCTTAGTCTCGGAAGGCAGGAAGGTAGCATTATGCAATGCAGGAAATGCAGATGTAGACAAAAAAATTCTTAGCTGATAGCTGATCGTGATATTGCGGCTGCTGGGGCCATTGCGTGCGGATAACAAATGCGAATAGGCGCGACGGTTCAATGCGATTGCGTAACATGTTTGGTAACTTTGTGACTTGGGTGCCTGTATCCAAAGAAAATCGTGAGTTTTGTAAAGGTGAAAGGTTAGTTCGCTCTTCCGTGGCTTCCGTCGTCGTGCATCATTGGGGTAGCATCGCTAAACAACAGCTATCATAGTTATGCATGATTTAACAAATATAACGTAAGTAGAAAATGGTTTTGTTTAAATGAACCAACGACTGNAGATGAGACAACTCTAGTCTCGGAAGGCAGACGGTAGCCTATGCAATGCAGATAATGCAGGATGGAGACAATGCTTAGTCTCGGAAGGCAGGAGGGTAGCCTTATGCAATGCAGGAGATGCAGATGGAGACAACGCTTAGTCTCGGAAGGCAGGAAGGTAGCATTATGCAATACAGATAATGCAGGATGGAGACAATGCTTAGTCTCGGAAGGCAGGAGGGTAGCCTTATGCAATGTAGATAAAAGCGAATAGTAAGTAAAATTCTTATCTGATAGCTGGCAGTTGATTGTGATATTGCGGCTGCTGAGGATATTGTGTGCGGATAGCAAATGCGAGAAGGTGTAACAGTTCAATGCGATTGCGTAATACATTTAGCGATTTTGTGACTCAGGTGCCTGCATCCAAAGAAAATCGTGAGTTTTGTAAGAGGGGGAAAGGTTAGTTCGTTTTTCCTTGAGTCCTGGCATTGCGTATCATCGGGGTAGCATTGCTAAACAGCGGCGGTTCGGACAATAATTATGCATGATTTAGTAAACATATCATAAGTAAAAAATGGTTTTCTTTTAGCTGAACCAACGACTGTGACGCGGTTCGAGACATTGCAACCTCTCCTGCTCCGAAATTTTGAGGGTCCTCCTCAAAATTCTGCCCTAGTTTACTGGGCTGGCACTTCTGACGGCTGCACTGAATGACTAAAGAATCAACTTCGGAATTTTGAGGGTCCTCCTCAAAATTCTGCCCCAGTTTACTGAGGTGACATCCCTGGCGATGAGTGACTGAAGACTAACTTCGGAATTTTGAGGGTCCTCCTCAAAATTCTGCCCCAGTTCCAATAGTAGGGAAATGAAGATTTTATTAAATTGTGACAGAACCCATAGGGCTGCCTACGTATCCCCTCTTAAACGGGAATCGGGTCAGGCGTAGTTCAAATTACATCATAAAGAAATCATAAGTGGTTACACATAATATCGTTTCACTGCATCTGAGTTGATCGGCTTTGGCCAAACTTCTCCGTCCATTTCTGCAAGAATAAGGGCTCCTCCAGTTAGAACCCGGTGAACCAGGTATGGACCTTGCCAGTTGGGAGAGAATTTTCCTTTGGCTTCATCTTGATGTGGGAATATTTTCTTCAACACCAACTGCCCTGGTGTAAACTTCCTTGGCTTAACTATTTTGTTGAAGGCTCTGGACATTCTGTTCTGATACAACTGACCGTGGCAAACCGCATTCATCCTTTTCCCATCTATAAGGGCTAACTGCTCGTAGCGACCTTTCACCCATTCTGCGTCGTCTAACTCTGCTGCTTGTATGATTCTCAAGGAGGGAATTTCTACCTCGGCGGGGATGACCGCTTCTGTGCCATAAACCAGCATGTAGGGAGTTGCCCCGGTCGATGTGCGGACTATGGTGCGGTATCCCAGTAAGGCGAATGATAACTTCTCATGCCATTGTTTGTGACTTTCGACCATCTTCCGTAGTATCTTCTTGATATTCTTGTTGGCTGCTTCTACAGCTCCATACATCTGAGGCCTGTAGGCTGTAGAGTTCTTGTTTTTAATCTTGAATGTCTCACACATCGCTTTCATCAAATCATTGTTGAGATTGGAACCATTGTCAGTAATGATTGATTCCGAAATTCTGAATCGGCAAACAATACGGTCACGGACGAAATCTACCACAACTTTCTTAGTCACTGCTTTGTATGACGCTGCTTCAACCCATTTAGTAAAATAATCAATTGCCACCAGGATAAACCTGTGCCTGTTTGATGCGGCAGGCTCGATAGGTCCAATGACGTCCATCCCCCAGGCGGCGAATGGCCACGGTGAGCTTGTTGCAGTAAGCTCGTTTGGAGGCACCTTTATCATGTCTGCATGTATCTGACAACGATGGCACTTGCGAACATACTGGATATAGTCTGTTTCCATAGTCATCCAAAAAATACCCTGCTCGGAGTATCTTCTTTGCTAAGACAAAACCATTCATGTGCGGCCCGCAAGTTCCTGCGTGCACTTCGTCCAATAGTTTGGATGCTTCTTTTTCGTCGATACACTTCAATAAACCCAAATCGGGAGTCCTCCTATACAGGATTCCCCCACTATGAAAGAAATTGCTGGATAATCTCTGAAGCGTGCGCTTCTGAGTAGCGTTCAAGCATCGGATATTCTCCTGTTGTCAAGTACCTTTTGATGTCGTGGAACCATGGTTTTCCGTCCGCTTCTTCCTCAACGTGAGCACAATAAGCCGACTGATCATAAATCTTTACTGGGATGGGATCAATGAAATTCGTGTCTGGATGTTGGATCATGGATGATAGAGTAGCTAATGCGTCAGCGAACTCGTTCTGGATCCTGGGGACATGCTGAAATTCCGTCTTTGTGAATCTTTTCCTTAATTCCTGTATATGATGCAAATAGGGAAGTATCTTAGAGTTTTTGGTGGCCCACTCTTCTCGAACTTGATGTAGGAGCAGGTCTAAATCCCCGATCACTAGCAACTCCTGAATGTTCATGTCAATGGCCATCTTGAGCCCTAGGATGCAAGCTTCGTATTCAGCCATATTATTTGTGTAGGGGAATCTGAGCTTGGCGGATACCGGGTAATACTGGCCGGTTTCTGATACTAGGACCGCTCCTATGCCAACTCCTTTGAAATTTGTGGCTCCGTCGAAAAACAATCTCCAACCATCGTAGGGTTCTGCAATATCTTCTCCTACAAAGGACACTTCTTCATCAGGAAAATACGTTTTCAGGGGTTCGTATTCTCCACCGACGGGATTCTCGGCAAGGTGATATGCTATGGATTGACCCTTGATTGCTTTCTGAGTCACGTAAACAATGTCGAATTCACTCAGCAAGATTTGCCACTTGGCGAGCTTGCCAGTGGGCATGGGATTCTGAAAGATATACTTCAACGGGTCCATCCTGGATATGAGATAAGTAGTGTAGGCACAGAAATAATGCCTCAATTTCTGAGCTACCCAAGTCAGAGCACAACAGGTGCGCTCTAATAAGGAATACCGAGCCTCGTACGGGGTTAACTTCTTACTGAGGTAGTAGATTGCTTGCTCCTTCCTCCCCGTTTCATCATGCTGTCCCAGAACACAACCGAATGCTCCATCCAAAACCGCGAGATAAAGCAATAGAGGCCTTCCTGGCTCGGGCAGAACCAAGACTGGTGGTGTTGACAAGTATTCCTTGATTCTGTCGAAAGCTTTCTGGCAATCATCAGTCCATTTAGTAGCAGCGTCTTTCTTCAACATTTTAAAGATGGGTTCACAAACGACCGTGGACTGAGCTATAAATCGGCTGATATAGTTGAGTCTTCCCAAGAAACTCATCACGTCCTTCTTGTTCTTTGGCGGTGGCAATTCTTGTATGGCTTTGACTTTTGATGGGTCCAATTCTATTCCTTGACGACTCACGATGAAACCCAGTAATTTTCCAGCAGGAACCCCGAATGCACACTTGGCGGGATTCAGTTTCAGATTGTACCTTCTCGGTCTGTTGAAGAACTTTCTCAGATCTCCCATATGATTAGTGGCTTTCTTGGATTTGACGATGACGTCATCCACATATACCTCGATCTCCTTGTGTATCATGTCGTGGAAGATGGTAGTCATGGCTCTCATGTAGGTGGCGCCAGCATTCTTTAACCCGAACGGCATCATTTTGTAACAATACATCCCCCATGGCGTGATGAAAGTCGTTTTCTCTGCATCTTCCTCATCCATCCATATCTGATGGTACCCAGCGAAACAATCAACGAAAGACTGCAACTCATGCTTGGCACAGTTGTCGATAAGGATGCGTATGTTTGGCAAGGTGAAGTCATCTTTGGGACTGGCCCGGTTAAGATCTTGGTAGTCGACACAGATTCTAACCTTCCCATCCTTCTTTGGTACTGGCACGATGTTGGCTAACCATGTCGGATACTCTACCACCTTGAGAACCTTAACTTTGACTTGCTTAGTAACCTCTTCTTTGATTTTCAAACTCATGTCGGGCTTGAATTTCCTGAGCTTCTGCTTTACCGGTGGACAGGCTGGATCTGTTGGCAGTTTGTGAGCTACAATGGACGTGCTGAGACCAGTCATATCATCATACGACCACGCGAATATGTCCTCATATTCCTTTAAAAATTCCGTATAATCCTCCTTTTCTGATGGCGACAAGTGAACACTGATGCGTGTTTCTTTGACATCTTCTGTATCTCCCAAATTAATGACCTCAGTTTCCTCCAGGTTGGACTTAGGTCTATTCTCAAAATTCTCAACCTCTCTGACGACCTCTTCAGGTATCTCATCTTCTTCTGAGTCTATATGCTTTTGTTGCGTTGTTTCGTTGCAAGTCACAATCGTTGGTTCATCGTCAAGATAAGTAATAGTAATGCTATATAAAATAGAGTAAATGATAGAGAAAATAATAAGAGCGATATATATGATAAACTGAAATGCTTTGATTAAATTCATAATTGTTTGAAACATCAGAGCTCTTTTCGAAATTAAAAACAATGCGGAAAGGAAATCGACTAGTAAAGTAAGCTAAAAAATGAGATGCATGGTGATTTTGTTTAGCCTTGCTACCTCGAAGCCTTCCGGGCCCTGACGGTCCTAATTGACCAATTGCTGAGGCGGTCTCCTCTGTTCACAGCTTGTATGGAAAGGCCTTCCTCCCCTTCCTCCTCGAAAAGAACACAGCAGTCCATATCATCATCCTCTATAAACAAATTCTTCATGGCTGCCAACGCTTCATCTTCCTCTGACCCATATATAGTATCTGCCGGTTGGAAGGTCTGCTCCAGGCTAGGTATCGGAAACTCCAATGGATAGTAGGGGCCGTGCCATGGTGGCGACCAGTTCTAGAATTGTTCCCAAGTATAACCGTACCCTAAGCCAAATGTAGTACCATGCTTCTTTAGTTTGATGGGCTTAGTAATCCCCTGAAGATTTTTACCAAGTCCCTTTCCAGGCTCGTACCCACACCAATTCAGGATACTTTCGATCTTGTTGTCCCACCACTTATCCTTATCTACAGCGTTGACCCTTTCGATGTGGTGGTATGTTTCTCCGCTTATTCTCCTTCTGCCCCCAATCATCGGGATAGTCTGGCGACTATATATGGGGTTACTACCATCGCCATGAATGATCACCTCTTGGTGATTCCATTCAAACTTTACCGCCTGATGCAGGGTCGATGCTACGGCTCCAGCAGCGTGGATCCAAGGTCGTCCTAACAGTAGGTTGTAGGATGCCGGGACGTCTATTACTTGAAAGACATCCATGTTGGCCCCATTTATAAGCATAGGCTGATTTCTCCAATAGTAGATCTCTGGGACCCATCGAAGGCCTTGACATTGATAGCCCCATCTTTGATCTCGTGTAGGGTTTTTCCCAAAGTTCTGAGAGTTATGAGTGGACAAATGTTGAGGCTCGATCCTCCATCAATCAGGACTCTAGTGATGAAATAATCTTCACACTGCACGATGATGTGCAATGCCTTGTTGTGGCTCAATCCTTCTGGCGGCAACTCATCTTCGTGGAAGGTTATTTTATGGCTCTCCAGCACTTGCCCCGCCATATTCGCCATTTCACCCTCGGTTATATTGCTAGGCACATAAGCTTCGCTCAGTATCTTCATTAGGGCATTTTTGTGAGCGTCAGAACTCTGCAGAAGAGCCAGGATAGATATCTGTGCTGGTGTTTTGTTCAACTGTTCAGCGACCGAGTACTCCTTAGCCTGTATTTTCCTCCAAAGATCGTCGAGCCCAATTTCAATAGGCCACCCCGGGGCTTGCTTACTGGACTCGGCTAGGTGCTCTGGGTGTAAACCCTCCCTGTTCTGGTCATTCCTTGCGCGGCAATCGTTTTCCCTGTCTTGGTCTTTCCTTTCCTCCTAGCTTCAGCAGTGTAATCCCATGGTATGGCATTTGAGTGGAATGGTGTTATGTGTGATATTGCCACCGGAATAGGCACCTTTGGTGGTAACACGGCAACTTCAAAGGGTGTAGGTGCCTTTGGAACTCCAAATTCAACCTCGATTGGCCCGGGCGTCTTTGCAAAAGGAGGCGCTTCAAATTTGAGAGGTATAGACATGTTTACTTCATCATCCTTGGAGGGCTGATTCTGCACAACAATTGGGTTAAGTGTAACCGCCGGTTTCTTTGGTTCATCTCCTTCAGCAATCAAACCTATCGACCCTTTGGGGTCCCAATCATCTTCGATCTCGATCATATGAGTGTCTCCACCTTTGTGGTCAGGCAGAGGATTGCTAAGAACATTAGGAGAAAGCTCCTTTGCTACTATGACCTTATTGTCGATCAGGATTTGAATCTTGTCCTTCAATGAACGGCACTCGTCAAGGGTGTGTCCCTTCATGCCGGAATGATACGCACAGGTCTTGTTAGGGTTGACCCACTGGGAGGGATTTTCTGGAGCTTTGGCTGGGATAGGAGTGACGTAATCAGCAGCTTTAAGTCTTTCATATAGCTGGTCAATTGTTTCAGCGATGGCTGTGTATTGTTTGGGAGGTTTGCGGTCAAAATTTGGTCTGGGTCTTGGGAAATTTTGACGGGTGGGTGGTGATTGGTAGTGAGAGGGTTGAGTGTTATAAGCTTGGTAAACAGGTGCTGGTTGAGAGTATCTGGGTGAGGTGGGTTGATATGTGAGAGGTGGAGAGGATTGGTAAACGGGAGGTGGATAGGAGGGTGCGGGTGCTTGGTAATTCGGGATGGGTTGGTATGTAAGTGGAGGTGATGGGTAAGTGTGGTATTTTGGTGGTGATTTGGATCCCTGTGCGACCATTACGGCACTTACATCCTTCTTTGTGCCACCAATCTGTAAAGCCTTATTGGTGGCCTGCAATGCTTCAAGATTTGTAACTATACCATTCTTAATGCCCTCTTCTATTCTTTCTTCAAGTGTGATGATATCGGAGAACTTTTGACCCTCGATCAGCATCAACCTCTCGTAATATTAGGGATCCTGAGCCCGGACGAAGAATCTATTCATTTGCTCTTCCTCTAGGGCCGGCCTGACCTTTGCAGCTTCTGACCTCCGACGAGTAGCATACTCGCAGAATGTTTCGGTGGGCTTCTTCTTCAAGTTCTGTATATAGAATACATCCGGTGCGTTCTCTGTATTGAATCGGAATCTATCCATGAAATCTGATGCCATGCTCACCCAACTCGTCCATTTCTTGGGGTCCTGGTTGATGTACCAGGATAGTGCATCTCCTTTCAGGCTCCTCGTGAAGAGCTTCATACGGATCTTCTCATCCCTTCCAACCCCAACTAGCTTATCGCAATAGGTCCTCAGGTGGACTCTGGGATCTCCTATTCCATCAAACATTTCGAACTTGGGAGGTTTGTACCCCTCCGGAAGTTCAACATCTGGTTGAATGCATAGGTCTTCATAATTTAACCCTTCAGTACCTTTGTTACCTTCCACGCCCTGAACTCGGCTGGTTAATTTCTTGAGTTTTGCCGCTAAGTTCCTGATGAGGGAGTCTTTGTCATCAGACTCAGGTGCATTTGAGATTGGTTGGGTGTAGTGGGGTACAGTATCCACAAAAATAGGAGTGTTGTGGAGATGGTCATTTGTGGCGTTCAGTGTCTCGGGAACGAGTAGTGGAGTGTTGTTGGGAGTGTGGCATGTGTTGCAGTGTTGGGTATGAGTGGGTTGTATCTGTGGTTGTGGGGTGTTTTGTGGAGGTGCGGGATTCTGGGTGTTGACATCAGGAGCGGTGAGGGAAAATGATAGGTTCGCCAAATTCCGAACCTGATCCAGTTCTTCTCAGAATTTCAATAGCTTTTGCTCCAGTTGTGTAGCAGTTTCCTTAGCAACCGGGGTACCTTGAGGAATCTCGATCTCCTTTCTGGCGCTTGGATCTCCCATTCTACCTTTGTTTTTGTTCCGGATAGGACTCGGGGGAGGAGGAGGTGGAGGGCCCTTGGATCTTGTGGAGTATGTCGATGGTGCCAGAATGCACGAACTAACCTTTGGGGAGGGGAATAAAATAAAAGAAAAATAAAAAGGTAACAACTTAGTGCAGGTTATGAGGAAAAATATTGCAGTATTTAAACACGTTGTGCGAAAAAATGTAAATCGCGTCCTAGTTTTGGTGCCTCGTTGTGCCCGAGGTAGGCCTAGCGACAAATAGTTTTGGAGAACTTATGATGCTAAATGGCTCATTTTATTGATAAAAAATAAGACGAATCCAAAACGACTCTAAATGATAGAAAGTAAAATGTCACTAATGGCCATTGGCCTTATTACATCATTAAAGCAAAATAAAAGACTCCTAACTACTTGGTCCCAGAAGGACCTTCCCCAAATTCGGCATCTTTGTCTCCCTCGAACAGCTTCGTCAGCTCGCGTAGTCTTAGCAGCAAATAAGCTCGGGCTTGGCTACCATGCCAAATCTGGGGACTTCGTGCCTCATTTTCTGCAAAACAGAGCGTTAGGCCCTTACCCCCACCAGACTCGACTATTTAAACCAATAATTAGCATAGCAAGCACTTAAGTTCTCCAAATAAATGCACAGAACATGGAGGTGTCCGTTTGGGTTTCAAGGAAACCCGGTGGACTTTGGACAAGGCTATCTTAATGAGTCATTATGTGGACAACATAACTAACTCGACTAGGTTTGACCATGATGCATGTACAGTTTAAACGGAGTAAGGTTTCTATTGGGGTATTAGACAGGTACCCTTGAGCGGACAACTCAAGAGGGAAAGGCCTCGGAACCGTCGATTGCACCGCTGATCGACTGGTTTTACCGCAAATACTCCTTTGCCAAATTTAAGGGGTGATAGCATTGGAAGCGCGCAACTACTCATTATAAGTGTTGCTATAGTATTTGTTTGGCATGAGTGGAATATGATGTTGAAGATGCAGTTTACAAAAATGAAACATATTGACATGTATTTTCATGTTCATACAATAAAGTTTACAATGATTGCTCAAAAATTACAACAGCATTGACGGGAAAAGCGGTAAATGAGAGTAATTAAAGAAAAAGAAACAAGTCAGTTTCAAATAAAGGCATTAAACAAAGCAATAAAGTCACATATAGCATGCAATGGTAAAAGCCTAAGGAATCCCCAGCAGAGTCGCCATGCTGTCGACGCCCCCTTTTCCTAAAAAAAAGCTGAATCGGGTTTACGACATTTGGGAAGACAACTCTATTCCCGTTTGGGAATTGTGTTTTGGATTTTGGAGAGTCGCCACCTAATGATTATAGTGCATTAGGACACATTTTAGAAGAATTTAAGATGAAAACCAGAGTTTGGGTAAGGGCTAGAAATTATCTTGAGGGGAAGGTGTTAGGCACCCCTCAAGATCCACTAGTGTGGTTCCCGGCCATGCTACAATTATGACTTTGAATGCGAACAAACGAATAAACAAGCAAGCATTGCAAATACGAAAAACTATTATAAATAAGAAGTACAAAAGGGTTTAAAAAAAGTGCTGAAATTTGGAAGGAAAATAGTTTTTCTTTTGTGATTAAAGAAGAGATACGCAAATAAAGGGAAGGGGTCAAATAATTGGTGCAAGCAACTTAAAAGAGTACAAGAAACGGAAGTTGAAGATGGGACAACTTTTTTTTAAAATTCTGAAAATTATTAAAACTAATAAAGAGGGAGGGGGTCCTAGGTTTATACATTACATGGATCATTCGCACAACACCGGTACCCAATCGTACGCATAGTGTTATCGTGTAATCATCATCTCCATGTCTACCCTTCCCATCCCGTTTAAGGTATTAGAGCGCGGAATGGTATCGTTTACTTATTGCATGCTATTACCCGTCCCAATCTTATTAGTCCTGGAGGCAAATGGACTACTAATCCTAAAGGGAAAGGGGTTTGGGGGATTTTAGAAGTTTCAAAGGATAAAATGCTAAGGCGTCAACCAAAACAAGTAATTGCAAATAGAAGGGGAAGCAGACAAGCATTCAGGGCTCAAATATGCCTCCATAAATCATTCGAAAATCACAGAGTTTAGCATGTCTTTCACGTACTGATTTTGGTCTTATTTAAATAAAGCGACGAGCGAACTGGTTCAACGCATATTTTTAGGCGAAAAGTCTACATTAGGCATACTCGAATGCAGTTGTTTGAAACTGATCTGGTTGACCTAAGTGTTGATTAGGACTAGGCGTGATATATACTGATTTTAGAAACAAATGTGCAAACTAACAGGGGTTACCAATTTAAGCGGGGCAGTACGAGTTTAACAGCTAGTATTATCTCTATTCAGATTCGAGATTTCCTATAGGCATGCTTTCTATATGACTAATGATTTGGACACCTTTTTAGAT
>NW_017676267.1:8951-30087 GCF_001879085.1 Nicotiana attenuata | reverse complement strand
TGAAGGGAGTAGCCAAATATGGTACATGGATAGTGGCTGCTCAAAACATATGACTGGTAACAAGAACCAATTCCTTTCACTTGAGAACCTAAAAGGAGGTAATGTCTCCTTTGGAAATGGAAAGAAAGGTGAGACCATTGGTGTTGGAAAGGTAGGAAAGACAGACTCTCATTCCATTGAGAATGTCTATTTGATAGATGGCTTAAAATATAGCCTGATAAGTGTGTCACAACTGTGTGACAGAGGTAACCTTGTGGCTTTCACTTCCACAAAATGTTTTGTGATTAGCCTTACTACTGACAAGATTGTTTTGCAGGGAAGGAGAGTTAACAATATTTACATTGTAGATCTGTCAACTCTCTCTGAAAATGAACTAACTTGCTTGAGTGTGTTAATTAATGATCCCCTCCTTTGGCACAAAAGACTTGGCCATGCCAGTCTAAATCAATTGAACAAATTAGTCTCCAAGGACTTGGTGATAGGGTTACCTAATATCAAGTTCAAGGAAGACAAAGTTTGTGAGGCATGTGCAAGGGGGAAGCAGGTAAGGTCATCCTTCAAACCTAAGAAAATGGTAAGTACGTCCAAGACGTTGGAACTGGTTCATATGGATCTTTGTGGTCCAATGAGAACCATGAGCAGAGGTGGTAAAAGATATGTAATGGTGCTTGTTGATTATTATTCTAGATTTACCTGGATATTGTTTCTCACTTCTAAAGATGAAGCATTTGAAATGTTCACTGCTTTTATTAGAAAAACCCAGAAACAATTAGGAAATCAACTTGCATCCATTAGATCTGATCATGGAACTGAATTTGAAAATGCAAAGTTTGCTAAATTTTGTGATGAAAATGGAATAGATCATAATTTTTCTGCCCCTAGGACTCCTCAGCAAAATGGGGTAGTTGAAAGGAAGAACAGGACCCTTGAGGATATGGCAAGGACCATGCTACTTTCCAGTAAACTACCTCATAGCTTCTGGGCAGAGGCTATAAACACTGCTTGTTATATAACAAATAGATGCATGACTAGACCTCTTGTAGAGAAAACTCCCTATGAGTTACTTAAAGGGAAAAAACCAAACATATCCCATCTTAGGGCTTTTGGGTGTAAGTGTTATGTGCACAATAATGGCAAAGACTCCCTAGGTAAGTTTGATCCCAGAAGTGATGAGGGAGTATTCTTGGGATATTCTTCACATAGCAAAGCATACAAAGTGTTTAATAAATGAACTCTATGTGTTGAAGATAGTGTACATGTTGTGTTTGATGAATCAAACACTCTTTCTGAGAGACAGGAACATGAAGATGAAGCCATTGGACTGGTGAGACAATTGACTGAAGCCACAGCACAAGTCAAAGTGGCATCAAAGGAAGGAGCAGGTGATGGAACAGGTCCTCTCACCCAGGGAAACCTGACAGGGGGAACCAATCTGAAGGATCCTGTACCTGAACCTGTTCTTCTGCACCATAACCATGAAGGAGAAATTAGCAGGAACCAGATGGTGGGGAAATCTTACAAGTACCTGAGTTCTCACCCCATTGAGAACATCATCAATGATCCAACATCTGAGGTCAAGACAAGATCACAACTGAAGAACCTGTGTGCATTTGATGCTTTTCTGTCCCTCATTGAACCTAAAAATGTGAGTGAAGCTCTACAAGATGCAGATTGGGTCAATGCTATGCAAGATGAGCTCAATCAGTTTGAAAGAAGCCAAGTATGTCACTTAGTTCCAAAACCAAAAGACAGGTCAGTCATTGGGACAAAATGGGTCTTCAGGAACAAACTAGATGAAGATGGAACAGTTACAAGAAATAAGGCAAGGTTGGTGGTTCAAGGCTATAGTCAAGAGGAAGGCATTGATTATGATGAGACTTTTGCTCCAGTGGCTAGAGTTGAAGCAATTAGACTCCTCATAGCCTTTGCAGCACATATGGAATTCACTCTTCATCAAATGGATGTCAAAAGTGCCTTCCTAAATGGCTATCTCAAAGAAGAAGTGTTTGTGAGACAACCTCCAGGATTCAAAAGTAAAGTATGTCTTGATCATGTATACAAGCTAGATAAAGCTCTCTATGGTCTCAAGCAGGCCCCAAGAGCTTGGTATGAAACATTGTCAAAATTCCTTCTGGAGCATGGGTACAAAAGAGGTAAAATTGACAGCACCTTGTTCCTAAGGGAAAAAGGTAAAGATCTTCTTGTTGTACAAATATATGTTGATGATATAATATTTGGGGCCACTACAGATAGGTTGAGTAAAGACTTTGCAAAATTAATGGGAAGTGAGTTTGAAATGAGTATGATGGGCGAACTAAATTTCTTCCTAGGCTTGCAGATCAAACAAAGTCCAAATGGAACCATGATTCATCAGAAGAAGTATACAAAAGAACTAATCAAGAAGTTCAAAATGGAAGACTCTAAAGAAATAGATACACCTATTGCAATTGCCACTAAATTAGATATTGATGAACCTGGTTCATCCGTTGATCAAAAGTTGTATAGGGGTATGATTGGTTCACTCTTGTATCTTACTGCCAGCAGACCTGACATTGTTTTCAGTGTAGGACTTTCTGCTCGTTTTCAAGCTAATCCTAAAGAGTCTCACTTGACTGATGTCAAGAGGATATTGAGATATCTGAAGGGGACTACTAAATTGTACCTATGGTACCCCAAAGGTAGTAATTTCGATCTAGTAGGTTATGCTGATGCTGACTATGCAGGTTTCCTAGTGGATAGAAAAAGCACCTCAGGTATGGCTCACTTTCTTGGTTCATGTCTTATATCATGGGCTACCAAGAAACAAAATTCAATAGCCCTATCTACTGCTGAAGCTGAGTATGTGGCTGCAGCTTCTTGTTGTGCTCAACTTCTATGGATCAAACAACAATTAGTAGACTTTGGTATAAAAGTGGGATGCATACCAATATTCTGTGATAACACTAGTGCTATAAGTATGACAAAGAACCCTGTTCATCATAAAAGGACCAAGCACATAGATGTTAGACACCACTTCTTGAGAGATAATTATGAGAAAGGATTAATCTCAATAGAATTCTGTGCTACTGATAAACAAATAGATGACATCTTCACGAAAGCACTGAATAGGGAAAACTTTGAAAGGAACAGGTTGGAATTAGGGATGATTAAGATCACCTAAAAGGAACCAGTTCAGAATGCAATGAAAAAAAATGAAAAAAAAAACTTTTTTGGTTAGAAGTTCTGATTTTATGTAAATATCTAGACTAATTCTTACTCAGTCTCATACTCTAATCAGTATACTCCTGTGATGTGTGTTTATATTAATTCATTGATCTCTTACAAAGTTTTTTTTCTATTCTGAAATATGAGGCATAATCAAGAGGAGTTCTACTTGAAGAACCTGGTTCATCATTATATGCTCATGAGAAAAGGTCAGGTATGTTTCTATACTTTGCATAATTAGAAAAATAAATATTCCAATTATGAGCAGAAGTCCTATCCTAACCAAACTCCTAAATCTAACCATTGTTCATTGAACCAGTTTCATTCTCTTCGAATTCTAACTAAAACGGGATTTTTCCTAAAAACTAGCGTCACTCATTTATCTCTAAAGAGACTAGAACTCTAATTTGATTAAAGTTCTTTTTGACCTCTGAAAAGGCTGCCGTTATAGGCTTAATCACGATCCCTCTTTAAATACACTCCAAACCCTCTCTCATCACTCATAACCATCATTAAGTGTTAAACCCCTGATCATCCTCCATCTCTCTAAAATTCTTCAAAATTCCCAAAAATCCTCCAGAAATTCTCCGCCATGACTAACTCTCAAGAAAATCCTTTAACTCCCCCACCAGTATCCCCTAATACATCTTCATCTGTACCTCCTAGCGACAACCCTAAACCAAGATTCCGCAGGCAGAAAATAATGGCTAGAAAGACCGTTACTACTGGTGCTTTGAGAACAGCTCTCAACGAAAAATTGAAAGCAAGTCAAAGAAGGGAAAGCTCTGAAAAAGAATCATCTGACTCAAGTTCTGAGTCTGAAGCTTTTATCTCTGCAAGCGATGGAGAAGAACGTGGGTCTTCTGAATCAGACAAAAATCAAGAAACTCCTAGAGAGGTAAATACATGTTATGTCTTTTGTGATGTAGTGGAAAAAGTAGATGATAGGTTTGTGTTAGTGGGATCTGTGAGAGATGTAAGTGAGGGAGAATCGAAGAGGAAGGGAAAGAAAAAGAAAGGTGAAATTCTTGCAATTTGTGGAGGAGTTGAGGAGAGTGGCAACAAGCCAGGGGGAAGTGAATCTGGAGAAGCTGCTGAAGGTCTTGTGAACCTGAGTGAACAACAAGATGGACCTAGTTCATCTGTGGAAGAAACCTTGGCTGACATTCTGAAGAAAGTTGGAGAAAGCTATGATCCCAAGAAGCGAAAAGCTTCTTCTCAAAAGGCTCCAACTGCCTCTAAGCCAACAAAGAAGAGCAAGGTGTCATCTCCTAAGTCTACTGTCCCTTCAGCACCAAAGGTGAAAGCTACCAGAAGCAGGGTAAGGCAAAGCGAGGCTGAGTTGCAGAAAGCCTTAGAGGCAAGCAAGAAAAAGAACAAAGAAAAGGGAAAAGCTAAAGGTCTGGAAAGTTCTGCGGCTGCAGAAGAAGAGGAGGAAGAGATGGAACTAGTCCATCAGGAGAGAGGTACAACTGAGGAGGTTCATACTCCTAAACCTAAGAAATCCAAGACTTCTACCAAGAAGTCTTCAAAATCTATCTCTGCTGAACCCTCCCTGGCAAAAAGAACCAAGTCTGCAGTTAAAGGAAAACAAGTGAAAGTTCCTGAAGAAGAAGAAGCTTGGAGTGGAGAAGAAGAAGAAGAAGAAGAAGAAGAAGAAGAGGAATCTGAGAAAGAGCAGGACAGGTCTATCCTTTTTGGAAAAAGAAAAATATTGAAAGGAAGAATTCTGAAAGACCTCGAGGAGCCAGGCATGAAAAGATTGGTTGATGCACTGGAAGCACAGGGTTGGAAGGACATGGTTCTTCAACTGGATGGTAGGCTTGCAAGAAAGGAACTGATAGAGTTTATGGCGAATGCCATAGTGGTGAATGGGGTTGTTACAAGCCTGGTGAGAGGAGTAGAGGTGCAGTTTGATGCACCTAAGTTGGGAAGAATTCTAGACATACCCTGTGAGGGATATGATGATTATACTAGGCAAAGGTGGCCTTGTCTAGATTCTCTCCCTTCTGCTCTCCAAATCACCCGAAATTTCTGTGATACCAAGTCTGCTGAAGAAGTGCCTGAGGCTAGGTTTGTGCAAAAGAGTGAGATGAAGCCTGAGCACAAGGTGCTATTTGAATTTGTGAACAAGTGTCTGCTGCCCAGACAGGAGAGAACGCACACTGCAAATTATATGGACCTGGTCCTTCTGGAGTGTCTTGTGACAGGAAAGCAGATTAACTGGCCTAATTTCATTGTCAAGCTGCTGGATAGAGTGATAAATGGCTCCAAGGCCCATGCCACTCCTTATGGGTTTATACTGACAACTGTCTTGGCCAAGTTAGATGTGCCATTGAAGAAGTGGGAGATGGACTCCAGCAAAGAGCACTTTGGGATCAAAACTCTGCAGGCTTGTGATTATCTGTTAAGTGTAACCCCAGTTGAACCTGGTTCATCCGTGAAGACTCCTGTGAACAGCAAAGTTAGGGCATTGGTTCTAGAATGTGGAACAAAAGATGCAGAAATTGTTAGGCTCCAGGCTCGCATTGCTGAACTGGAAAGTGAAAGAAATGGCCTCAAAGATGAGCTAGCAAAGGAAAACGAAAAGAGTGAAGGGATGCTCCAAACAATGCTTAATCTACTTCAATCCCAACCCTCTAGTTCCTCCAAGCCCTAGAACCACTTTAGTAACTCCTTCAATGACACAGATTCGGGACTTTTCTCTGTTTTTTTTTTGCTCATGGTTGGATGTTTGTTTTTCTTTTTGTGGTCTGTTTTGTAGAAACATCTCCTAATCAATGACAATGTGCTTTGTTTTCTCTTGTTCTATGAAACTTCTGATCGTAATAGTTCAATTTCTTTGAAGCTGATTATTGATTAACTAAATCATGTTTTCACTTGCAGTTGCCCCAGTGGCTATGAGTAATAATTAACATCTGGGTTTCTAATAAAATGCAACTTTTCGATGATGCCAAAAGGGGGAAGAGATATTGTGCTTATTGTGCTTTACTTTGTATTCTGAAAAATGTGATGTTTATAACCTGATTAAACCTGGTCCTTAATGATACGTTAAATTAAAGTGTGAAAATTAAGCTGAGTTCCACAGGGTCTCTGATCAATAAAAGCACAGAGTTTGTCATCATCAAAAAGGGGGAATTTGTTGGCCCAAGTTCAGATGAAGTTTTGAAGATTGACAAAAAGAACTCAGTCATGAACCAGGTCCATCATGTGAGACACAGTGTTGATATGCTTGCACATGTGACATACGCGTGAAGAAGATAAGTTCTCAAGGATAAGCAACAATATCTTCTGATTTGATCGAAAAGATTGCATACAGGATAAGGAGTTGAAGTCTCCTTATGAAAAGAGAATTATATCTGGATCAAGGATATGGATTAGGAGTTAGAGTTGTTCTTGGACTCGAATTGTCAAAGGATCCACAATTCGAGTTCTTATCAAACTCTGATTACTAACTCTATAAAAATAACGATTGTTCTCTTTTACAAGGGTTGCACATAAGCAGAAGTTAAGCATATTTGAGAGCAAAAAGATCAAGTCTGATTTGCAAGCAATATATGCAAGATACAAGTGTGCACGTCTGAAGCTACATGAACTAAGATAGAAGAACCAGTTTCATCATTGTGTTTATTCTAAGTCTAGTTCAATTGTAGTAGGTTTTCATATTGTACCTTTCAGCTTTCATAGAAGCAATTGTAATAGGTATATTGAGTATTCAAGTTAGAGTTAACTTGAAAGTGTCGCAATAGTTGAGGCTGTGTGCTACACTGGGATTAGAGTTAATCCTTAGGTTTACAAAGAGTTTTGTAAATGCAGTTTTTGGCTCAGTGATTTTAGTGGAGTTTGGGAAAATCCTACTAAGTAGTAGGTCGTGGTTTTTTCACCTTTTGAGCCAGGTGTTTTCCACGTAAAAATCTCTGTGCTTATTATTCCGCAAACTGCTGTAGTTAGAACACTTAGAAGAACCAGGTTCTTCTAACGCGAAAATTAGGTACCACACAAATCACCTCCCCTCTTGTGTGGTATTGACATTTATAACATCACCTCTCATTTTCTTCTTTGTTTAATTCTCCAGGTACACATTTTTGACCATGGGAATGTAAGAATAGCTTGTTGAAGTGTTTTTCATGGAAATATATGAAGATCTAACTCTTTGTTGTTAGATATTAGAATTTCCTCTTGTGTAGTTTACTTCTTGCAATGTCATGTTAATTCCTTAAACTTAGCATGCTGATGTGAAGTTATAATTGTTCTGAGTCTTGCATTAGAATTGTAATAGTATTGTTAGTAAATTCATTGATTTCCATGTATTCAGTCCTGTGGATATCTTCTCTGTTGAAGAGCTGATTGTTTTCCTCTTGAATCCTTATATGTTTATGGATCTAAACTGTGATAGTATACTGCTGTTACCCAGTTGTTTCAGTTAAAGTTAAAGCATGTATGTGAAAGTGGGATTTGGGGCAGTCTATCGTTTTAAATGCATCATTACATGTTCAGCATTGAGCTTAGATTAGAGTATGGATCCATTATATTGGGCTTGGGAGTTCATTAAAGTTTTTGAGTTTAGGTAAAATTGGTATTGTATATCACATGATTCACATTAGCTTATTTGAGTCTTGGTTAAATAATTGCAGTAGCATTCATATTTCTTATATGAGTTCTTGAATGTTTTTGAAGATTATGAATTAAAGTTATTTTCAAAACAAAAATCAAAAATGGAAGTGCAGTGATTTGTTAATATGGTGGTATTGGGCCGCTCTTTGAGCCTTGGACCACAGGTCTACTTGAAACGAATGGCAAGCTTTGGTCATTTGGTCCAGTACGCTTAGCTTTAAGAAATTACCAATTGGGTGACCAAGTCAAGCTACTGCGCCTATTCCAGGCCCAAAACATTGAAAGCCTTGGTCATGATTTCTGTTTTCTTTTGAGTTAATAATTTAAAGGAAGCGCCGGGCCTTCCAAGTTGAGTCATGGATTCGAACTAAGGACCTCTTCATTGACTGAAGTTGTCCTTGTTTGAAGTCTGGGCTCGATCTTGGGGCTCAAATATTCTTATATATTTTAATGTTAGTTAATCTCTTTCAATGTTGATTTTTTTTTAAGTCTTTTAATTAGAATAGGAGTTGAACCATAATAGACAATAATAGTTCATGACTCTACGAGCTTTAGTTAGGACATCCTTTAAAAAGGAATCAAGGTGTGCCGCGCCAACAAAAATCACAAATTGCGTGGCCCTCGTATAATTATTTCTATAAAATACTTAGAATTCGAGGCGTGCCATTTAGCGAATTTTCATGGCCCTCGCAAAATTAACAACGCGTTAGTTGCTTTAGGCGCGTTCTTTAATAATATTATATTCCTAAACTCGGGTGTGCATTTCATGTGACCCAAATCCAAATCCTAAAACGTAGAATAAAATGTGTTCCGGATTGCGGGTGCATTTCATGTGATGCGATCCAAAGACACGTTTTAGACGACGTTCAATTTTCCTTAAAATTAAATAAAAGCGGTAATTAATTTAAAATTGCCCTATAGGTTGAAACATGTATTAAAATCAGATAATAGGCCAATTGTGATAGTTTAAGCGACCGTGCTAGAACCACGGAATCCGGGGGTGCCTAGCACCTTCCCCCGGGTTAACAGAATTCCTTATTCAGAATTTATGGTTCGCAGACTTCAAATGGAAAGTCGAAATCTTCCTCAATTTGGGATTTAAAATAAACCGGTGACTTGGGACACCAGAAACAAACCTATCCCAAGTGGCGACTCTGAACAAAATTGATTAAATAATCCCATTTCGAATAATGTCACTTAAATTGGAAAAACTCCATTATACACTATCCTTCGGAGTGGGTGTGTAAAAAAGGGGGTGCGACTGCTCTGGCGACTCTGCTGGGGATCATTACCCAGAACATCGGTTCAGGGTTTAAGAATTCGAGCTTAGAATAGCTGTTATGATTGGATTTATCTGATTTTCCTACAGGTTTCATCCTAATGTGCTAAATGCTTTACCGCTTTGATATTTAGTGAATTGTATATATAAACTGCTACGAAAATCTTCCTCTCTCTAAGTCTTCCACATCATGGAGAAGGGTGCACTTCGTGTGACTTCTCTTCTTTTTAGAGTCTTATCCCATTTTAGAACGAGGTTCGGACAAGTTGCTAAGCCGGCGAAGCTTCTGTATTCCCGGTACGCTGCCCCCATCGGCTCGAGTTGTCCGCTCGGGTAAGCCAGGTCTATAACAATAAACCCAGGTTTTGAACCTAGTATAACAAAGCCTCATGCCGGATCCCTAGTAGGAACGTTTGTTTGCATCACGTGCATTTGACTTAGGGGACTCAACACAGGGGTTGGGTCCGTCTAGGACAGGTGTACCCAAATGAAAAGACCATCCTGATGCATCTTACGTGCTACTTGTGCATTTATTTGTTTCGGCTTGCATGTTGACTGGCTTCTAGAATAGGGAAAGAAAGATCAAAAAAAAGAGGGAAAATAAAGTAAGAAAAACCAAGAGTGAGAGGTAGGTATTTTTAGAAAATTCTGAAACTCTACCGAATTTTTGAGAAAATGAAAGAAAAAGAAAGATTTTGTTTTCAAAAATAGTTGGTTTTGTCAAATTTGCCCGAACTACGCCTGTTTGATTCCCACCGGATGTGGGATATGTAGGCAACCTTCATCGGGTCCAACTTCCCTTTTTGCAAAAATAGCCCAACACCAACAAAAATTTTAGTTTTTGTCACAAGTAAGTAAGGTGATGCCATAAGCCGAATGTCCCCAAAAGGGCGCCGGAAGGCTGTTTTTGCAAGAACGGTCACGCTGGGTCATTTTTAATGGTTAGCGGGCACAGCCTTAAAATCTTCTTTCTCGAAGTGCTAAAAGGCCGTATCCGCAAAGCCGAGGTTTTGTTTTTGATGTTGCTTTTTCTCTTAGGTTAAAATAAGTCTTTAAATCACCTTAATAAATGTGCAGGATGAGCACGAATGAAATTGAACCCTTCACAGTCCTTAAGGAGATCCCCTTGAAGCTCCATATGTGGTGGAATGATCTAGAAAAGAGCAATAGAGAAACAGTGGTAAAAGTTCTGGGAGGCCTCGTCGGACTATTGAATGTCAAGCCAAGGTTGGACATAATTGAAGCTTTAATACCTTTCTGGGACCCGACTTGCAATGTGTTCCGTTTCTCTGGCTTTGAGCTCACACCTACATTGGAGGAAGTTGCGGGTTATGCGGGCCTTAATGGAAATCTTAGAAGCCGATATCCGTTGGCACCAAGACCGGTATCTCCCCACAGATTTCTGGATTTACTGAGTATTAGTCGGGATGTTCAGGACGGAAATTTATCGGAAGGGTATTGCACACTCCATTTATTGTATCATCGATATGGCAACCCCCGAGGTTTTGAAGAGCCAAACGCTGGTCTAACTCATGCTGGAAACAAAGACAAATGGGAGGCAAGGCGGGGTTTAGCTTTTATGGTAGCCTTCTTGGGAATTGTGGTCTGTCCACGGAAAGATGAGAATATAGAGATAGGTCTTGTGGGAATGATCGATGTTGCTATCAAGAAAGCCAAGAGCACCGTGGTTCTTCTGATCGTATCTGAAATCTATAGAGCCTTGACTATCTGTCGGGAAGGGGGAAAGTTCTTCCAGGGTTGCAATTTGTTACTACAGTTACGGATGAAAGAACACCTCTGTCACCGGGTTGAGTACATGAATTATGGTTTGACCGGGTTGAGCTGCATTAAAGAATTCGAAAGCCGGGTGGTAGGTATTGAATTCCCGGAGGGTCCTGAAGCTTGGCTTGCACATCTGAGATCCTTGACTGCCGATAAGATTGAGTGGGCATTTGGATGGCTTCCTGCCACCGAAGCATTTTACATGTCAGCTGAAGTGTCTTATATCCTCTTAATGGGCATCCGGAGCATCCAGCCCTATGCTCCCTACAGGGTTTTGCGACAATTAGGAAGATTTCAAACCGTCCACAATGATGAAGACTTGAGTAAACATGTCATTGAACTGGGCCCAAAAGCCGCATTTCCAGAAGGGAAAATTCGCCAAGTATGGAATGAGTGTAGGTTTCTTGAACCTAAGACCATAGTGCGAGACCGAGCTAGAGGGGAAGTGGACCCTAAGTACATGGTTTGGTTCGGCAAAAGATTCCAGATTCCTGAAAGACCCGCAAAGAGACCACATGTCCAATAGTTTACCGATGGGGCCCAGGTACAATGGGATTGGTTAACTAAGGAGAATGAGTACAGAGCCAAAATAAGCCAATTGGAGAGGCAAGTCATGGAGCTTCAATTTGAAAATGGTGTTCAAGCCGCCGCAGACGAGGGAGAAAAGAAGAAACTGACCTAGGAAAATGAGGCCCTTAAAGCTCAAATCAGAAAGATGAAAATAGCTGCCAATAACTCGAAAAGAAGTCGGGCTGATGAAAGACTTATAAGTGGTTTAAAAAAGAAAGTCCTCGAATGCCAAGAAGACCTGGAAAAGTCTGAAGATAGTCTAGCAAAAATCCGGGCACAATGGACAAAGAAAGCAGAAGAACGGGCACGATTTGTGCAGCAAATGAAGAGAAACTATGAAGGGACCATCACTAGCCTAAGAAGAAAGGTGACTACTCTTGAGGATGAGGCAGCCCAACAGGCTAAAGATTTCAAGGCTGATAGGGAGCATTGTTATAAGCTGATGGCTCAAATGGAGAAAGAAATACAGCAATTGCAAAATCAGCACTTTCATGACTCTCAAGTGTTAGAAGCCCGGAACCAGCAGATAGGGCAGTTACTTCAGGAAAAGGGCCAAATTAGAGAAAGGATTAGGGCCATCGCTGACTATATCACCATGAAGTGCCAAGCGTGCGAGGACATGACTCGTACCACCTTTTTTGCTGCAGTGATGACTTTCGTCCGCCAAGTTATGAGTGATTTGGAGAGACTACAAGGGGGTCTCGCACATAGGCCCGCGGCGAGGCCGAATGATGCCCCGCGGGCCCCAGTAGTTGAAGCTTTAATGTATTCCTGATCTGACAAGCGTCGAGTGTATATTTTGCTTTATTTTGAGTCTGTTTGTAGTTTTTCTTTCCAAGAAAATGAGTAGTTCACATCTTTTGTAATAGAGGTTTTATTAATGAAAAAATTGAAAGTTCCCAAAAAAAATTGTTTCCTTACTTTTCGCACTTATTTTTCCAGAACTACGCTCGGTCTGATTCATGCGGGGTCAATGATACGTAGGCAATCTCCATAGGATTCGACCATAACCAAAAGAAAGAAAAAAAAAGAGTGATAAAAAAAGAGGCAATTAGAAATGAGAGAAAAAGGGCAAGAGAAGAAAGAAAAGAAAAACAAAAAGAGAGATGAAAAGGGAAGAGTGAAAGTGGAAGGAAGAATAATGGAGAAAATAAGTAAAGTCGGGAAGAAGCATGCAACTGTTGCAAAACATGTAGAAACCCATTTAACTGTATAGGTGCATCACACCCCAACGTGCCATTACCTATCTGTTATTTGTCTCAAACTAACCGTTTGCTGCTGTCACTTTCAGTCCAGGTTTTATAGAAACGGTGGTTGGTTTTTCGTGGTAACCTGGCTTCACATCCATACTTTACTAGATCAAAGGGGAGTATCGGTATGTCTTCAGAAATGACCTTGCCAACAGTTCCCATCGCAGATGATAGCCCAATCTCGGGCATCCCGACCTCGGAATCTGCAACGGCTGAAGAGAACAGGGTATTACGTCTTCGAGTCATGGAAATGTGGGATGCTTGGGCGAATGGAAGAGAGTCGCCGAGTGCTATCCCAGGATTCCCCGAACTATTTCCTAGATCAGGGGGTACTTCTAATGTTCCAATCAATCATCCAAACACTCCACTGGGACAGCCCACCATATCAGCTCATTTCGTGGGAACACCTTCTGAGGTTCGCCCCCAGGTGTTCATGTCCGGTGCGGCCTCCAATATCTTCACCGCTCCCCCATGCTCAGCCACAACACAGCCTGCACTGCGTAGGCCCACTTTTGATCCTTCAGCCTTTACATTTCAAACACCCACCTTCCAAATGGAGCCTCCTCAGTTCCCAACATATGCTTATCCTCAGCCGCCTCAATTTGAGTTCACTGCAGGACAGGAAAAGACTCCCAAAACTCCCGAACAGGAGGAAATTGCAAGGAGGATGAGAAGCATGGAGCAGACCCTCAAGAACATACAAGGATTGAGTGGGCAGAAAAGTGTATCCTATGCTGACTTATGCATGTTCCCTCACGTGCACTTACCATTGGGATTCAAAACCCCAAAATTTGAGAAGTACGATGGGCACGGTGACCCTATTGCTCATCTCAAGAAATATTGTAATCAGCTGCGAGGAGCCGGAGGAAAGGAAGAACTACTCATGGCCTATTTCGGAGAAAATCTGATTGGCATCGCATCTGAATGGTACATGGACCAAGACATATCCCGCCAGCACATCTGGGATGATCTTGCTAGAGACTTCGTCAGGCAGTTCCAGTACAATATTGATATTGCTCCAGATAGGAACTCATTGACAAACTTGAAGAAGAAATCCTCGGAAAGCTTCCGAGAGTACGCAATCAAATGGCGTGAGCAAGCATCTAGAGTAAAGCCTCCGATGGACGAGGTCGAAATGGTCACAGTGTTCCTCCAAGCTCAGGAAGCCGACTACTTCCAAAATATGATGTCTGCTATGGGAAAACCGTTCGCTGAAGCCATCAAAATCGGCGAAATGGTTGAAAATGGGTTGAAAACGGGTCGAATTCTAAGCCAATCCGCTATCAGAGCTACCTCCCAAGCCATTCAGGGCGGGTCTGAAGGAGTAGCGAAGGGCAAGAAAAAGGAAGAAACATCCATGGTAGCGTCGGGTGCAAGAAAACACCGTACTCCCAGATCCCTTTTCCCTGAAAAGACCCCGCAGCACTATTACCCTCACCAGGACCTAGCCTGTGCTCCTCAGCCATACACAGTCATGAATGCTCAACCTTATGTCCGGCCTCAGCAACAAGCCAACCGGAACCGAGCTCCATTTCATAGAAACCAACCTCCTTACCAAGCCCACTACAATCCCCGACCTCCACAAAATAACTTCCCTCCCCGCGAGCCACCCAAGAGGCAAACTTTTACACCAATCGGTGAATCCTACTCCAGCCTATTTCAAAAGCTTGTCCAAATGGGTCTGCTACAGCCAATTCCTCAAACAAGGCAAAACCCGGCATCACCCGCTTACAGAGCTGGTGCCAGATGTGCCTATCACTCAGGGGCGGAAGGGCACGACATGGACGATTGCTGGACCTTGAAGAGAGCAGTGGAGAACTTGACAGAACAGGGGAAGATAGTGCTAAGGGATGAGGATGTCCCCAATGTGACCAATAACCCACTGCCAGCCCACAACAACGGACTGGTAATCGGAATGATTTGTGAGGATAAGGAATTTGACCCGGCATTGAAGGCCATAATCGCCATTGCTGATGCTGAGAAGAAACCAAAAGCTGCCCCGATACAAGAAAAATGGGAGAAAAAGAACCAAACCACCCCTCCAAAGTCGGAAAAGAAAATTGAAGTTGAAAATGGGGCAACGCCTCCCAAAGATGCTGTTCTCTATGTCCCTCGGGGCCGCACGGAAAAGCAGATGACTTTCAGTCCTCCCAGGAGATTTGAACTGAACAAGGTGACCCAAATGTACGTGCCCAAGGGAGCTTATGTGGTGCGGGGGCCAACTAATCCACCAAGGCTGAGTGAGCCCGTGGTTATTGGCCGCGCGCCACAGAGGCCCATGACTGATCCTACCGCGGTACCTTGGAACTACCATGAAACAGTGGTGACGTATCAAGGCAAGGAAATCTCAGGAGAGGTTCAAGAAAATTACCCTGTGGAAAAGTACTCCAATTTGGAAGAAGTGAACAACGCCACTAGGAAGCGCTTCCCAGCTAAAAAAAACTGTGAGTGCCGAAAAGGCAAAAGCTTTCTTTCAAAAAATGAAGATGGCAGATTATGAAGTGGTTGACCAGCTTCGAAAGTTTCCTGAACAAGTCTCCTTGCTATCTTGTTGATGAAATCCCCCGAACACCAGAAGGTATTAATCAAGACCCTCGATGAGGCATACGTGCCAGCTGAGACTTCTGGTGAGCAATTAGAAAGAATGGTAGAAAGATTTTTTGCAATTAACCAGATCTCCTTCAGCAAAAACGACTTGCCCCCAGAAGGGGCCGCACATAACAAAGCCCTGCACCTAACAGTCAAATGCGAAGGGTACTACGTGAAAAGGGTTATGGTGGATGGAGGTTCTGGGGTAGACATCTGCCCACTCTCAACTTTACAGCGCATGGAAATTGGGACTGAAAGAATTTGACCCAAAAATGTCTGCGTACGAGCCTTCGATGGTATAAAAAGGGACACGATTGGAGAGATCGATCTAATTCTAACCATCGGCCCAGTAGACTTTGAAGTAACCCTCCGGGTTCTAGACATGGACACCTCCTATAACCTTCTTTTGGGGAGGCCATGGATCCATGCAGCGGGGGCTGTGCCCTCTACTCTTCATCAGATGGTAAAGTTCTAGCATGAGGACCAAGAGATCGTGGTCTACGGGGAAGATGAGCAATCAATTTATCGGGACCCGTTAGTCCCATGTCTTGAAGGAAGAGAGGGGAGTGAGCACATAGTTTATCGGGCCTTTGAAATTGTGGTTGCAGACCAGTACGAAGAGGAAACCCTTGCCCTCAACCCTTCCTTTACAATGCATCAATCATGGTGGCCAAAGAAATGATCCGACATGGTTTCAAACCGGGGAAGGGACTTGGGAAATCCTTGCAAGGAATAGCTGAACCAGTTACCCTGCCTGCCACTAAGAAGTTCTTCGGAGTAGGCTTCCGACCTACTTCAGATGATATAAAATGGGCAGACGACAGAAAGAATGACGAATGGGTTTTGCCGCAACCACTGCCACATTTGTACGAGACCTTTGTCAAGCCAAAATACAATGAAGAAGAGGAGGATGAGGCCTTTACGGCCGAAGAGATTGAAGAGATATGTCGAGCAATGAGAAAGATACTATACGAAACCCACATGGTTCAGCCAGGAGAGGGCTCAAGCACCGCTGAGGTGCTGTATATGGGACCGAACACCAAGCTGCAGAATTGGAAGGCTACCCCATTCCCAATCAGGAGGGAGTCCTGGTAGACTTGTCCTGCCATTTTTTCTGCATCGCGAGTTATTCCAGGGTGTAACTCGGATGTTTTCTTTAGTTTCTTGTATTTTAATTTCCAAAATATAAACCCTGTTATCTTCAAATTCCAAGAAATGAAATCAATATTTTGATCGTTCATCTTTCTTTATTCTTTCTGATTTTGCTATTTTTTTCTTTTATTTCTTCTTTCAGTTCTAATAATGCGGCTTTAAATAACATGACATGCTTGCGGACTTCATGCCCAGATCCAAACACGCTGTCTAATTGTGAAATAATGAACCAAGAACCGGGATACGATGAAGATGAGGCTTTTAGGGAAATAAATCGAGAATTGGAACAATTTGAGAATAAACTTAACTTGGGAACTTCTGAAGAAATCAGGGAAACTAAGATAAGCATTCACACAGACGAGAAAACCCGGGATGCAATAATCCAACTCCTGTTTGAGTTCAAAGATGTGTTTGCTTGGTCGGATGACGACATGCCAGGGCTAAGTGTTGATTTGGTGGTTCATAAGTTGCCAACTTACCCCGATTGTCCCCCGGTCCAACAAAAGCAAAGAAAGTTTAAAACTGATATCAGTGAAAAGATCAAAGAAGAGGTCACGAAACAGTTGAAAGCAGGGGTGATCCGAGTGGTTAGGTACACCACATGGCTAGCTAATGTAGTCCCAGTTCCAAAGAAAGACGGAAAGACCCGGGTGTGTGTGGATTACAGAGATTTAAACAAGGCAAGTCCCAAAGACAACTTCCCTTTGCCAAACATCCACATCCTTGTTGATAACTGCTCCAAGCATGAGATACAGTCCTTCATCGACTGTTACGCAGGATATCACCATGTGTTGATGGATGAAGAAGATGCTGAAAAGACAGCTTTTACCACACCTTGGGGTACATACTGTTACAGAGTCATGTCGTTTGGTCTGAAGAATGCTGGGGCAACCTACATGAGGGCCATGACCACCATTTTCCATGATATGATGCATCAAGAGATAGAGGTGTTTGTGGATGACGTGATTATCAAATCCAAAACCCAGGACGATCACATTCGGGACCTGAGAAAATTCTTTGAACGGTTGCGCAAATATGATTTGAAGCTGAACCCAGCCAAATGTGCGTTTGGAATCCCATCGGACAAACTTTTGGGCTTTATAGTCAGCCGGAGAGGTATTGAGTTAGATCCAACAAAGATAAAATCTATCCGGGATTTGCCTCCTCCGAAAACCAAGAAAGATGTGATGAGCTTGTTGGGCAGATTGAACTATATCAGCCGGTTCATTGCTCAGTTGACATCCACGTGTGAACCCATATTCAAATTGCTGAAGAAAGATGCGGCGATCAAGTGGACGGATGAATGTCAAGAAGCTTTTGATAAGATCAAAGAGTATCTGTCCAATCCACCGGTCTTGGTCCCACCTGAACCAGGGAGGCCTCTTTTCTTGTACCTGACAGTCTTGGAAAACTCTTTTGGCTGTGTCCTCAGGCAACATGATGTAACCGGAAAGAAAGAGCAGGCAATCTGAGCAAGAAGTTTACCAGCTATGACGCTAAGTATACTCTGTTGGAAAGAACCTGCTGTGCCTTAACTTGGGTCGCTCAGAAGTTGGGACATTATCTGCAAGCCTACACCACTTACCTTATAACCAGGTTGGATCCTTTGAAATACATATTCCAGAAACCAATGCCCACGGGAAGGTTAGCAAAGTGGCAGATCCTGCTCACTGAATTTGAAATAGTCTACGTCACTCGCACGGCAATGAAAGCCCAGGCGTTGGCAGATCATTTGGCTGAAAACCCGATTGATGATGAATACCAACCTTTGAACACTTACTTCCTGGATGAAAAAGTAAGCTCAGTCGAGGCAGTATCCGAGGATACTACTGCTTGGAAGATGTTCTTTGATGGAGCGGTAAATGCAAAAGGTGTGGGAATTGGGGCGGTCTTGATCTCACCTACTGGACAACATTACCCAGCCACAGCCCGGCTTCGGTTTTTCTGCACAAACAACACTACCGAGTATGAAGCCTGCATCATG
Source organism: Nicotiana attenuata (assembly GCF_001879085.1). Classification (NCBI taxonomy): domain Eukaryota; kingdom Viridiplantae; phylum Streptophyta; class Magnoliopsida; order Solanales; family Solanaceae; genus Nicotiana; species Nicotiana attenuata. The sequence goes on along the minus strand of NW_017676267.1, from coordinate 11,663 downwards.
GGTATAAACATGACAATCGACCAGGACGTCAAAGAGTTATTGATTATGGGAGACTCAGATCTGATTATCCGGCAAGCTAAGGGAGAGTGGGAAACCCGAGATGTTAAACTTATTTCCTATCGGCAGCATGTGGAAGATCTTGGCAAGTTATTCAAGTCAATAGAGTTCAGGTACATCCCTTGTTGTCACAATGAAATAGCTGATGCACTCGCCACTCTAGCCTCGATGTTGCCTACCCAGGCAATGCCCACATTGATCCCTTGGAAATCCAAATCAGGGAAAGGCACGGTTACTGTAATACAGTTGAGGCAGAACCAAATATTCAGCCATGGTATCATGACATCAAAAGATTTTTGAAAACTAAAGAATACCCCGAGCAAGACACTGGAGACCAAAAGAGAACCATTAGACGGCACGCGAGTGGTTTCTTTTTAAGTGGTGATTTCTTGTACAAAAGGACCCCAGATCTCAACTTGCTAAGATGTGTTGACGCCGAAGAGGCAGGAAGGATCATGCATGAAGTACACATAGGAGTGTCTGGACCCCACATGAACGGGTATGCTTTGGCAAAGAAAATCCTCCGAGCAGGCTACTACTGGATAACCATGGAAAAAGACTGTTTCAGTTTTGTTCGGAAGTGTCATCAGTGTCAGGTGCACGGTGATTTGATTCATGCACCGCCCACAGAATTGCATCCCATGTCAGCGCATTGGCCATTTGTTGCTTGGGGCATGGACGTCATCGGGCCAATTGAGCCGAAAGCCTCAAATGGACACAGATTCATATTGGTCGCCATTGACTACTTCACAAAATGGGTTGAAGCTGTCACTCTCAAATCTATCACCAAGAAAGCTGTGGTAGATTTCGTGCACTCCAATCTTATCTGTCGATTTGGTATTCCTGCAACTATCATCACAGATAATGCTGCAAACCTGAATAGTCGTTTGATGGAGGAAATATGCGAACAATTCAAAATAACGCATAGGAACTCTACCCCTTATCGACCTAAAGCCAATGGTGTCGTCGAAGCAGCAAACAAGAACACCAAGAATATTTTGAGAAAAATGATTCAGAGCTCCAGGCAATGGCATGAAAAGTTGCCTTTTGCATTATTGGGATATCGCACTACGGTGCGCACATCGGTTGGAGCAACCCCATACCTTTTGGTCTATGGCACTGAAGCCGTAATACCTGCGGAAGTTGAAATCCCCTCTCTTCGGATCATTGTTGAAGCTGAAATTGAAGACAGTGAGTGGGTCAAGACCCGTCTGGAACAGTTGACACTGATTGATGAAAAGCGGATGGCTGCGGTCTGCCACGGGCAGTTGTACCAGCAAAGAATGGCCCGTGCTTATAACAATAAAGTGCGGCCCAGGAATTTTGAAGTGGGACAACTTGTGTTAAGGCGCGTTCTTCCTCATCACCCAGAAGCAAAAGGAAAGTTTGCTCCTAATTGGAAGGGCCCATACATCATCAGAAAGATATTGCCGAGAGGAGCATTGTACTTGGGAGACATCGAAGGAAATAATTCCAAAGCAGCTGTGAATGCGGATGCAGTAAAAAGGTACTATGTTTAGGCTTTCTGCAGCAATGACTTTGTTCAATTAGGATGACGAAGGCTTTTATTCTCGCTACCCAAACACTATCAACCTTTTGCAAACCCTTTTGAGCCAGTCATTTTTCTTTGGCTACCCTCTTTGGAACCCAAAAAAAATCAAATCAAAAACAAAATGTTTCCCTGAATTTGATTCCGAAAGAATGCGTAGGCAGCCTCTCTCTGGGGTTCAGTCACACCAAATCAAAAATCCCAATTCCCCCAAAAAAGTGAAACTGGGGCAGATGATATAATGGCTCGGCAATGAGCCCACCAGAACGGTTCCAAAGTTGTAATTCCATCCAGGTTCTTTTTACCCAAACCTTGTCCAAGTCCTTCTGATCAATTGACAAAGGCATTAGAACCGGAAAGCACTATTGTTGGAATCTGATGCAATCAAACTGAGAGAAATAAAATGAGAGAGTCTTATCGGTGAAAACCTACGGGCACCATAAGGCGACGGTGAGTAGAGAAATTGAAAATGCGAGAGTCCGTTTAGTGAAAACTTGTAAAGAGCACTATCGGGCGACGGTGAGAAGAGAAATGAGAGTGGTAGATTGGCGAAAACCCGCAAAGGGCGCCGTCGGCCGAAGAGAAGACATCTCCCACCACTGAAAGAGTCCTTGCAAGATTCCCTGGTTTTGAAATACGGGTCAATGAGTTTATGAGAAGTTGGGAAAGTTTGTGCGGGTCGGGCATCCAGTCCAAGAAGCATGTCATGTCTATTTAAAGCCTGCATGCACCCTAGATAAGTCCTTCTTTTCTCCCCGGGTCGGGCATCCAGTCCAAGAAGCATGTCATGTCTATTTAAAGCCTGCATGCACCCCAGATAAGTCCTTCGTTTCTCCCCGAAAGGGAAGCTTCTCTTTAAATTAATTTTCTTGACTTTTGTCTACTTTTTCCTTGAAATCCCTTTCGGTCTAACTCTGTTCCCGAAACTAATACAAAGAAAAGGTGGCAGGACTGGCTTTACAGGGCTCTCCCTAACAAAAGTTAAAGAAAAGTACCCAGCCTCAGCGGGTGCATCAAGCCAATCCCGACTGGCCATGATGGCGGATGCTTTGAAATCAAAGTTATTGAAAGAGAAAAAGAAAAGTCAAGGACAAAGGTCTTAAAGG
>NW_017676267.1:0-8777 GCF_001879085.1 Nicotiana attenuata | reverse complement strand
CCATGAAGCTACAGTTGGGTGAAGAGGCTCTGGAGGTTGGTGGATGTAGTTTGCATGAAATTGACACGCTTGACATCTTTTGGCATGATCCATACAATCCTTCACCATCGTCGCCCAGTAGTAGCCCATCCTTTTGATGCGAAAATGGAGCTTGGGGCCAGATTGGTGTGATCCACATGAGCCAAAATGTGCTTCCTCCATCGCTTGGCGGGCTTCTTCTTTGTCAAGACATCGCAAGAATAGTCCTTCAAAAGAGCGGCGAAACAATGTCCCCTTATAGAAGATGAATCGTGGTGCTCTTCGTTTGATGTCTGTTCTTTGTCGCGGATCTTCAGGTAACTTTCCATGTTCAAGGTACTCTATCAGTGGTTGCCTCCAATCTTCTTCTTCAATCACTCGAACAGACGTATGATGGCTTTCGTTGACTTGAAGATCCAGAAGTCTAGGAATAACCCCATCGATGACACACATATACCTTTGTTGACTCATTCTCTCCAAGTGCCATCGTCGTGGCCAAGTTAGCCAAAGCATCAGCCTTGCGATTTTCTTCTCTTGGGACGTGGTTCAAGAACACTACCATTCCCAATCAGGCGGGAGTCCCGGTAGACCTGTCCTGCCACCTTTTCTACACGACGAGTTATTCCAGGGTGTAACTCGGGTGTTTTCTTTAGTTTCATGTCTTTTAATTTCCAATGTAAACCCTGTTATCTTTCAAATTCAATGAAATGAAATCAATATTTCATCGTCCATCTTTCTTTATGCCTTCTAATTTTTGTTATTTTATTTTTTCTTCTTCTTTCAATCCTAATAGTGCGGCTTTAAATAACATGACATGCTTGCGGACTTCATGCCCAGATCCAAACACGCTGTCTAACTGTGAAATATTGAACCAACAACCGGAATACGATGAAGAAGAGGCTTTTAGGGAAATAAATCGAGAATTGGAACAATTTGAGAATAGACCTAACCCAAACTTAAATGATACCGAACCGGTCAATTTGGGTAGTGCTGAAGAAGTCAGGGAAACCGAGATAAGCATTCACACAGATGAGGAAACTTGGGACGCATTGATCCAACTCTTGTTTGAATTCAAAGATGTGTTTGCTTGGTCATATGATGACATGCCAGGATTGAGTGTCGATTTGGTGGTTCATAAGTTGCCGACTTACCCCGATTATCCCCCTGTCCAGCAAAAGCAGAGAAAGTTTAAAACTGATATCAGTGACAAGATCAAAGAAGAAGTCACGAAACAGTTGAAAGCAGGGGTGATCCGAGTGGTCCGGTACACCACATGGCTAGCCAATGTAGTTCCAGTACCGAAGAAACATGGGAAGACCCGAGTGTGTGTGGATTACAGAGATTGAAACAAGGCAAGACCCAAAGATAACTTCCCTTTGCCAAACATTCACATCCTTGTTGATAACTGCGCTAAACATAAGATACAGTCCTTCGTGGATTGTTACGCAGGATATCACCAGGTGTTGATAGATGAAGAAGACGCAGAGAAAACAACTTTTACCACACCTTGGGGTACATACTGTTACAGGGTCATGCCATTTGGTCTGAAGAATGCTGGGGCAACCTACATGAGGGCCATGACCGCCATTTTCCATGATATGATGCACCAAGAGATAGAGGTGTATGTGGATAACGTGATTATCAAATCCAAAATCCAGGACGATCACGTTCTGGACCTGAGGAAATTCTTTGAGCGGTTGCGCAAATATGATTTGAAGCTGAACCCAGCCAAATGTGCGTTTGGAGTCCCATTGGGCAAACTTTTGGGCTTTATAGTCAGCCGGAGAGGTATTGAGTTAGATCCAACAAAGATAAAATCTATTCGGGATTTGCCTCCTCCGAAAACCAAGAGAGATGTGATGAGCTTGTTGGGCAGATTGAACTATATCAGCCGGTTCATTGCTCAGTTGACATCCGCGTGTGAACTCATATTCAAATTGCTGAAGAAAGATGCGGCAATCAAGTGGACGGATGAATGTCAAGAAGCTTTTGATAAGATCAAAGATTATCTGTCCAATCCACCGATCTTGGTCCCACCTGAACCAGGGAGGCCTCTGTTCTTGTACCTGACAGTCTTGGAAAACTCTTTTGATTGTGTCCTCGGGCAACATGATGTAACCGGAAAGAAAGAGCAGGCAATCTACTATCTGAGCAAGAAGTTTACCAGCTATGAAGCTAAGTATACTCTGTTGGAAAGAAGCTGCTGTGCCTTAACTTGGGTCGCTCAGAAGTGGAGACATTATCTGCAAGCCTACACCACTTACCTTATAACCAGGTTGGATCCTTTGAAATACATATTCCAGAAACCAATGCCCGCGGGAAGGCTAGCGAAGTGGCAGATCCTGCTCACTGAATTTGACATAGTCTACGTCACTCGCACGGTAATGAAAGCCCAGGCGTTGGCGGATCATTTGGCTGAAAACCCGGTTGATGATGAGTACCAACCTTTGAACACTTACTCCCCAGATGAAGAGGTAAACTCAGTCGAGGCAATATCCGAGGATACTACTGCTTGGAAGATGATCTTTGATGGAGCCGTAAATGCAAAAGGTATGGGAATTGGGGCAGTCTTGATCTCACCTACTGGACAGCATTACCCAGCCACAACCCGACTTCGGTTTTTCTACACAAACAACACTGCCGAGTATGAAGCCTGCATCATGGGTATAAACATGGCAATCGACCAGGACGTCGAAGAGTTGTTGATCATGGAAGACTCAGATCTGATTATCCGGCAAGCCCAGGGAGAATGGGAAACCCGAGATGTTAAGCTTATCCCTTACAGGCAGCATATGGAAGACCTTAGCAAGCAATTCAAATCAATAGAGTTCAGGTACATCCCTTGTTGTCACAACGAATTGGCCGACGCACTCGCAACTTTAGCCTCGATGTTGCCCTACCCAGGCAATGACCACATTGATCCCTTGGAAATCCAAATCATGGAAAGGCAACGGTTACTGTAATACAGTTGAGGCAGAACCAAATAGTCAGCCATGGTATCATGACATCAAAAGATTTCTGAAAACTAAAGAATACCCCGAGCAAGCCAATGGAGACCAAAAGAGAACCATTAGACGGCACGCAAGTGGTTTCTTCTTGAGCGGTGATGTCTTGTACAAAAGGACCCCGGATCTCAACTTTTAAGATGTGTTGACGCCGAAGAGGCCGGAAGGATCATGCATGAAGTACACGTAGGAGTGTGCGGACCCCATATGAACGGGTATGTTTTGGCAAAGAAAATCCTCCGAGCAGGCTATTACTGGATAACCATGGAAAAAGACTATTTCAGCTTTGTTCGGAAGTGTCATCAGTGTCAGGTGCACGGTGACTTGATTCATGTACCTCCCACAGAACTGCAATGTCAGCACCTTGGCCATTTGTTGCTTGGGGCATGGACATCATTGGGCCAATTGAGCCGAAAGCCTCAAATGGACACAGATTCTTACTGGTCGCCATTGACTACTTCACAAAATGGGTTGAAGCCATCACTCACAAATCTGTCACCAAGAAAGCCGTGGTAGATTTCGTGCACTCCAATCTTATCTGTCGTTTTGGTATTCCTGCAACGATCATCATAGATAATTCTGCAAACTTGAATAGTCGTTTGATGGAAGAGATATGCGAACAATTCAAAATAACGCATAGGAAGTCTACTCCTTATCGGCCTAAAGCCAATGGTGCCGTCGAAGCAGCAAACAAGAACATCAAGAAGATTTTGAGAAAGATGATTCAAAGCTCCAGGCAGTAGCATGAAAAGTTGCCTTTTGCATTATTGGGATATCGCACTATGGTGAGCACATCGGTTGGAGCAACCCCATACCTCTTGGTTTATGGCACCGAAGCCGTAATACCCGCGGAAGTTGAAATCCCCTCTCTCCGGATCATTGTTGAAGCTGAAACTGAAGACAGTGAGTGGGTCAAGACCCGTCTGGAACAGTTGACACTGATTGATGAAAAGCGAATGGCTGCGGTCTGCCTCGGGCAGTTGTACCAACAAAGAATGGCCCGTGCTTACAACAAGAAAGTGCGGCCCAGAAATTTTGAAGTGGGGCAGCTCGTGTTGAGGCGCATTCTTCCCCATCATCAAGAAGCGAAAGGAAAATTCACTCCTAATTGGAAAGGCCCCTATATCATCAGAAAGATATTGCTAAGAGGGGCATTATACTTGGGAGATGTCGAAGGAAATGATCACGAAGCAGCTGTGAATGTGGATGCAGTAAAAAGGTACTATGTTTAGGCTTTCTACAGCGACAACATTGTCTGATTGGGATGACGAAGACTTTTATTCTCGCTACCCAAACACTATCAACCTTTTGCAAACCCTTCGAGCCGGTTACTCTTCTTTGACTACCCTCTTTGGAACCCGAAAGTGTTATTAAAAGAAGAAAAAAAACGAAAAATGAAAAAAAAAAGAGAAAGTGAAAAAAAAATGTTTTCCCTGAACTACGTTTGACTTGATTCCGAAAGGATACGTAGGCAGCCTCTCTCTGGGGTTCAGTCACGACAAAACAAAAATCCAAAGTCCCCCAAAAAAGTGAAACTGGGACAGATGTTATAATGGCTCGGCGGTGATCCCACCCGAACGGTTCCAAAGTTGTAATTCGATCCAATTTTTTTTTACCCGAACCATGTCCAAGTCCTTCTGATCAATCAGCCAAAGGCGTCGGAATTAGAGAACACAGCTGTTTGGGATCTGATACAACCAAAATGAGAGAAATAAAATGAGAGAGTCTTATCGGTGAAAACCTACGGGCACCATAAGGTGACGGTGAGCAGAGAAATTGAAAATGATAGAGCCAGGTTAGTGAAAACTCGTAAAGAGCATTACCAGGCGACGGTGAGAAGAGAAATGAGAGAGGTCGATTGGAGAAAACCCGCAAAGGGCGCCGTCGATCGAATAGAAAACACTCCTCACCACCATTGGAGTCCTGACAAGGTTTCTCGGTTCGGAAATATGGGTCACAATGAGGTTATGAGAAGCTGGGAAAGTTTGTGCGGGTCGAGCATCCAGTCCAAGAAGTATGTCATGTCTATTGAAGCCTGCATGCACCCCAGATAAGTCCTTCCTCCCTTCCCGAAAGGGACACTTCTCTTTAAATTCATTTTTCTTGCCTTTTGTTTACTTTTCCTTGAATCCCTTTCGGTCTAACTCTTTTTCCGAAACTTGTACAAAGAAAAGGTGGCAAGACTGGTTTCACTGGGTTCCGCCTAACAAAAGCCAAGCCTAAAGAAAAGTACCCAGCCTTAGCGGGTGCATCAAGTTGATCCCGGCTGGACATGATGGCGAATGCTCTGAAATCAAAGTTATGGAAAAGGAAAAAGAAATCCGAAGTCAAAAGCCCTTAGAGGTAGAATAAAGTGAAAAGGCCAAAGCCTCATATGGGCGAGCCGTCATGAGAAATCTTGAAAGTTGAGGTCCTCGGTTTTGAGAGAGAGATCGGTCTTCAGAAAAACCAGCAAGCAGTAGAGGTTCTCACTAAAGAGTTGGGCCAAGATCAAGTGATCGAAACGAGCAAGGTCACAAAACCAACCACCGTTTCAAGCTAACGATTGTTTTTTGTTTGAAAAGTTGAAACAGGTGTAATCCAAGCAACCGTGCAAGAAGCAGGTGCAACCAAAACGGAAAAGAAAAGCGCAAGTGCTGAAACAGCTTTGCAGCAAGGAACCGACCAAAAGGGAAGTTTCCTCCAAATTCTTTCCTGCATTTTCTACTAAAAAAATGAATGAAATGAAGAATGATGAAAAAAAAAGGAAGAAAAATTCAAAATCATGGTAGCATAGGGCCCCATTCCCTAGATATCCCTGGCATAACCCGTGGACCTCCCTGGCTTAACCCAAGGACCTTTTTCTTTTTCCCGGCATAACCCGTGGATCTCCCTGGCATAACCCAAGGACCTTTTTCTTTTTATCCCGGCATAACCCGTGGACTTCCCTGGCATAACCCAAGGACCTTTTTTCTTTTCTCCCGGCATAACCCGTGGATCTCCTTGGCATAACCCAATGACTTTTTTCTTTTTTCCCGGCATAACCCGTGGATCTCCCTAGCATAACCCAATGACTTTATTTTTTTCTCTTTTCCCCCGGCATAACCCGTGGACCTCCCTAGAATAACCCAAGGACCTTTTTTCTTTTCTCCCGGCATAACCCGTGGACCTCCCCGGCATAACCCGAGGACCTTTTTCCTTTTCTCCCAGCATAACCCGTGGACCTCCCTGGCATAACCTAGGGACCTTTTTTCTTTTATCCCGGCATAACCCCTGGACCTCCCTAGCATAACCCAAGGACCTTTTTCTTTTCTCCCAGCATAACCCGTGGATCTCCCTGCATAACCCAAGCACCTTTTTTCTTTACTCCCGTCATAACCCGTGGATCTCCCTGGCATAACCCAAGGACCTTTTTTCTATTCTCCCGGCTCCCCAGGACTTTTTTTATTTTCTCTCGGCATAACCCGTGGATCTCCTTGGCATAACCCAAGGACCTTTTTTCTATTCTCCCAGCATAACCTGTGGATCTCCCTGGCATAACCCAAGGATCTTTTTTCTTTTCTCCCGGCATAACCCGTGGGTCTCCCTGGCATAACGCAAGGATTTTTTTCTCTCTTTTCTCCCGGCATAACCCGTGGACCTCCCTGGCATAAGCCAAGGACCTTTTTTCTTTTCTCCCGGCATAACCCGTGGACCTCCCCGGCATAACCCAAGGACCTTTTTTCTTTTCTCCCGGCATAACCCGCGGACCTCCCTGCATAACCCAAGGACCATTTTGTTTTTATCCCGGCATAACCCGTGGACCTCCCTGGCATAACCCAAGGACCTTTTTTCTTTTATCCCGGCATAACCCGTGGACCTCCCTGGCATAACCCAAGGACCTTTTTCTTTTATCCCGACATAACCCATGGACCTCCCTGGCATAACCAAAGGACCTTTTTCTTTTATCCCGACATAACCCATGGACCTCCCTGGCATAACCAAAGGACCTTTTTCTTTTTATCCCGGCATAACCCGTGGACCTCCCTGGCATAACCCAATGACCTTTTTTCTTTTATCCCGGCATAACCCGTGGACCTCCCTAGCATAACCCAAGGACTTTCTTTTATCCCTGCATAACCCGTGGACCTCCCTGGAATAACCCAAGGATCTTTTTCTTTTATCCCGGCATAACCCGTGGACCTCCCTGGCATAAATCAAGGATCTTGTTTCTTTTTATCCCGGCATAACCCGTGGACCTCCCTGGCATAACCCAAGGGACTTTTTCTTTTATCCCGGCATAACCCGTGGACCTCCCTGGCATAACCCAAGGATCTTTTTCCTTTTTATCCCGGCATCACGCGTGAACCTCCCTGGCATAACCCAAGGACCTTTTTTCTTTCTTCCCCGTCATAACCCGAGGACCCTTTCCTTCTTTTCCGGCATAACCCGGTCATTTTCCCAGCATAACCTGGCAATCTTCCCAATTCGGGACTGCATTCTCTATTCCCAAGGATACACAATCCTGACTTTTATTGTTTTCAATGAAGAATAAGTTCAGATCTTTGTCAAAAATAACTCACAAAATTTTCCTAGTGAAAACTGGGGCAGAAAAATTTCGTTCATTTGTTTTGGCATCTGAGAAGGTTTGACCCCGAGGCACAGGATCTAAAGTGGTCGAAAGAATGAGCCTCGATCCAGAATAAAGAAAAGAAGAAAAAAACAAAAAAGAAGTGAATTCAGAATGATGAAGCAGACAAAGATGCGGACTGCTCAAAATTTGATTTTAAGTCACAAGCTTCGCATGTGCCGCTTTGATCCAATGCTGAAGAAAGAACCAGCACATGCAGCTAACGAGCATCAAGATTCAGATCGGAGTCAACAACAAAAACCCGCTAAGACTCAAGATCAAGCTTCAAGAGATTTATAGATAGGAATCTTGTAACTCGTAGTTGACAGGCCTAGCTAGCTTAGCTTTTGATTTTCCCTTTAGTGTAATAAGGGGGTCAGCAAGCAGTAGCAGCAGCAGTAACAGTGAAATCACATCTTCCCGGTAGTCCCAGCTACCAAAACTTCCAGAACTACACTGACCTGATTCCTTTATAGCCAAGGATATGTAGGCAACCTCTAAAGCAAGGTTCGGTCAGACACTTTTCAAAAATGCTTCTCATGGAGTGCCAAGCAGGAAAAAATCCCTCATCGTTGCTCATTTTATCTTTGCCCGAAAACCCTTCGTGTCTCCGAGCAAAGAGGGGCAGCTGTGAGCACGTGATTTTTGTCTCGCATGAATTACTCCTACAGAATCCCCAAAATTAGGATTTTTCTTCTTTTTTATTTGGTTTTTAGGAATTAATTGCATAATTTTCGTGTTTGTTTGCATTTTTTTGTGCATTTTTAATTTATTTAATTCGTAAGAATACAAAAATACATTGCATTTGCATTTAGGATCCAATTTTATATTTTTAGGTTAATTATTTAATCAATGTTCCAAAAATGAAAGAAAATACCAAAAAAAAAGTTCAGTTTGCATTTTAACTTCTTAATTTTCGAATTTGTTATAGTTTTCTTTTATTTTAGGACTTAATTAATTTATAATAGCAATTAGTTTCTTAAGCTAATTTTAGAATTAAATCAGATTTTTATTTTTTATTTTTTATTTTTAGTTAATAAAATTTTGAAATGAAAAAAAAAAGAGAAAATAAGCAAAAGGTTTTCAAGAATTGGAGAAATCATATTTTGGGTCAAATCCAATTAAAACCCCAAGCCCAATCATTTATTCTCCTAATACCCGTCCAA
>NW_017676266.1:26811-48395 GCF_001879085.1 Nicotiana attenuata | reverse complement strand
TGGCTATATAAATATATGTGGTATATATAATATAGAAATCTAATTATTAAAGTGTTTGACGAAAAATGTAAAATAACAAATCAATAGTAAAACTAAATTGGCAAGCATAATAAATTAATAACAAAGTACAACATGAAGCATAAATACGTCTAATAATTTTAAAATAACACAAATTGTTGAAAAATCTTAAAGACGAATTTGCGGATAAATACCCTCAACACAATACTTTATATGCCTCCTTAAAATGCTTGTGGTACACCCTGAACGAAAATTTAAGACTCTTCCACAGTTCTTGCACTTTAATATTTGGCCTTCTTCATTTTCTTCAAGCACTTCATAGTATTGCGACACAAATAAGCGCACTCTTTCCGAACGAGGCATGATTTAACTTGAAAATTGAGATTGAGACTTGAAGTCTTGAAAATTGGAGATTGAGAGATTGAGAGAAATTTAGATTGAGAAATGAGTATTGAGTATTGAAATGAAGAAGAGGGAGGGGGGTACTTATAGTGTTAGAGAAGGTTAGTTTTGTAAATTTAAAAAAAAACGGCTATTTGTGCAATTAATATGACCGTTGGTGGTCATTGGGGGTGGGGCCCTCATTTTGAAAAATCTTGTTTTGTAGTATATATAGTACTACTTCTTCATGTAAATATAATATATATAGTATACTAGTATAGTATACTAGTATAGTGTACTATATATTGTATGTTATGTATATATATTCCCTTATGTATTTTCTTGTAGTATATATTGTATGTTATGTATATATATAATATATTATACCTTATATATTTTCTTGTAGTATATATTGTATGTTATGTATATATATTCCATTATATAATTTGTTGTAGTATATATTGTATGTTATGTATATATATTCCCTTATGTATTTTCTTGTAGTATATATTGTATGTTATGTATATATATTCCATTATATAATTTGTTGTAGTATAAATTGTATGTTATGTATATATATTCCCTTATATATTTTCTTGTAGTATATATTGTATGTTATGTATATATATTCCATTATATAATTTGTTGTAGTATATATTGTATGTTATGTATATATATAATATATTATACCTTATATATTTTCTTGTAGTATATATTGTATGTTATGTATATATATTCCATTATATAATTTGTTGTAGTATAAATTGTATGTTATGTATATATATTCCCTTATATATTTTCTTGTAGTATATATTGTATGTTATGTATATATATTCCATTATATAATTTGTTGTAGTATATATTGTATGTTATGTATATATATTCCCTTATAAATAATTGCAAGTTAAAGACAAAAAAATATTGCGAAGAGATATTCAAGGCCAAGGGTATGTTTTATAATTTTTATTACCAAAAATGGCATATCTTTCTTAGTCTTCCTCCCCCCAATGGAATGAGCACAACAAGGTACTAATACCACCATTAAAAGGAAAAAAAACTAAAGAAGATATGCCAAAGTACAAGTTACACCATAATCTACATTGTATCTCTAACAAATCTCATAAATCCTTCAAGGTTCGGAGGAGGTTCCGTTGGTGGTGGCGGAAAAGAAGCTTGTTCATCACCGCTTCCGGGCGAAGCAGCATCCTCCGCAAGTTCCGCTATCATTTCTTCATACGCTTCGTCTATCTCCGGTTGTGATTCTGCAAGTCCAAAGTTTCTTCTTTCCGAGCGGATCCAATCTCTGAATAGTACTGATTTTTCCAAGCTCTCCCTCATAGACGCTCTATGATCACCTATTTGAAGTCTTGCTTGACTGAAAGCGCTCTCTGATGCAACTGTTGAAGCTTGAATAGATAAAATATCCCGAGCCATCCTTGCAAGAACCGGAAAATGTTTTTCCCTTGTCTTCCACCATTCCAACAGATCAAAGGTGCCGTCTGGATTCTCCTTTTCAAGTCCCTGCGACAAATAAACTTGAAGCTCATTTAGATGTGAAGTCTCATCAAAATTATCACCTTGAGAACCCCTAAACTCCGTCCAAGATTTAAGTGCTTGTAGGCCCGCAGCTCTTTTAGATGATTGTGAACTAGACGAAGTAGGGGTTGGAACATTTGGCCTAGCATGATCTAACGCAAGTTGGTAAGCATTATAAATTGTTTGCGCATTTATTTTAATTGAGGCTTTTGCCTCTGCAAGTGTAGAAAATTCCTCAACTGAAAGATCTAAAGCCTTATAAATATTTGTGTACCAAAAGTGAGGACCTCCTAATTTCATTGTTGGATTTAACAATGCAGCAACACCATAAATAGGGGGGATAGGGAAAAAATATTTTTTAAACTTTTCTTTCATTGCATTTATAGCAAGTTGATAAATTTCCCCACCCTCCGAAAATTCAACAAACAAATCACATAGTGCTGCAATATAAACTAAACAAATTTGAAAATAGTAGGATAATATTGTCCAGAAAATGCATTTGTAGCAAATTTGAAAATGTTCTAAAAAATCTANAGTAGATCCTTTTCGTCAGACTCAGGGGTGCAAGATATAGGTTGGGTGGGGAGTGGCACGGTCTCCACGTAGATGGGATTGTTGTGGCGGCCGAGTGCGTGGGTGTGAAAATGGTCATTTGCGGAGTTTTGTGGTTCGGGGATGAGTAACGGATTGTTGTTTGGAGTGTGGCAAGTGTTGCATTGGTTCTTAGTGGGATGATTTGGTTGCTTTTGTGGAGGTGTGGGATTTTGGCCGTTGGGGAAGATGGTGTCTGGGGTGCTGAGGGAGAAGGATAGGTTGGCCAGATTTCGAACCTGGTCAAGCTCTTCTTGAAACTTCAACAATTTCTGTTCGAGTTGTGTCACATTTTAATTGGGAACCCGAATACCATGGACATCAACGGCCTTTGCTGTTGTGTTCTCCTTTCTGATGTTCAAATCTTCCATTTTGCCCTTGTTCTTGTTCTGAACAGGACTTAGAGGAGGAGTGGGTGGAGGGCCCTTGGATCTTGTGGAATAAGATGATGTTGGCAGGGTGCACGAACTAACCTTTGGGGAGGGGAATAACAAGAATAAAACAAAAAAGGTAACCAAGTTAGTGAGGATCATAAAAAAATGTTGCAATATTTAAACACATAGTACAGGATTATAAAGCGTGTCCTAATTTGGGAACCTCGTTGTGCCCGAGGTGGGCCTAGCGACAAGTTGATTTGGAGAACTTAGGATGCTAAATGCCTCATTTTATTGATAAAAATAGACGAATCCCAAACTGACAGGAAATAAAAATCACTAATGCCCATTGGCCTTATTATATTTTATAAAGCGCAAAGAAAAATTCCTTTCTACTTGGTCCCGGAAGGACCTTCCCCAGATTCGGCATCCCTGGCTCCGTCGAACAGCTTTCCTAACTCGCGAAGTCCCAGCAATAGGTATGCCCTAGCTAGATGTCCGCCTTCGGTTCCTTCAGCATTTTGGCAATCTTCGACCCTCTTGAGAAACTTTCTCTCCAACTCCACTATGCCTCGCTCCAAGTATCCCAGTCGCTTGTTGGCACTGACATCCATGTCCCTCCATTCCTCAATTAGCTTCTGGTTAGATTCTTGTATCTCGCGGTGCTTGCTTTCGTACTCTCGGATTCTTTTGCGCAATTGGTTGTATTTGACCTACGCTTGGGCCCTTTCATCTATAATTCTGTGACCTCGAGCAAATCCTGGCTAGCCCAGACCATCATGATTGTCTTCCAACCAACCTGAGTATAAAGGAGCAAAACCAGCATGATACCTTTCTGGCTCGATGGTATCTCTCCCCATTATGATCTTGCAGTGCCACATATGCTGAGCTTGGCACTTGAAGGACTATCATCATTCTGGAACTCAGCCCGGAAATGACTCATCTTGTCGACCCTGGGTATAACCTGCTTCCTACCAGCTTGCCTCATAACTTGGAGAGGGACGTAAGGATAGGTTCCTCTCATACCAATCAATATCAGAAAATGTGCATCTCTTCATCGGGCGATGAACTCCTCCGTTGGAAACCATTCAAACATCCACTGAATTTGCTCCTTGGTCAAATTATCAAATAGCTCAACCCATCCTTTAGCATCCTCTGGCTGAGCGAACATGTCGGGGATGTAATTCATTCGCTTTGGGTGATGGAAAGCGATGTGATCATCCCAGTCCCTACGCCGGATTCCTTGTCGATATTTGTTTTTTTGGAGATGTTCCATGAGCCAGAGTTAGAGTAATAGATTGCAACCTTCAAAGTGTATTGCTCCTCGGTGACATTTCTCCAAGGCTCGGTATATGTCTACAATAATCATGGGTACGATGCTGAATGCCTGCCCATCAATCCCTTCCATTAGGGTTTTGGTTACCATATCCAGCCTAGTTTGAATCCTGCCTTTCTTTGTCGGGAATACAATCAGACCCAGGAAGCAGAACATAAAGACGAAAACTCTTTGATGGATGTGTCCCAAAGATGTGATGGCAAACTCGCTAGAGTAGGTACGGTAAGATTTGTTGTGACCGTACCTTTCATACAAGTAATCAAAAGGAATGTATGAATTCTTCAAGCATGTTAATTGTGGATTCTTCTTCAAACCCATCATTTTAAAGGAAGCTCCTACCTTTGCGGTTCTCAGGCATTAGAAAACCCAGAGTTTCCCATGCTAGACCGGCCAATCCTCCTATCTCCTCTAGCAAGGGTGTCGTTTCAATGTTCCCAAAGCGGAACACAGCCCTTTCACAATCCCAAAACAGTGTGGCAGCTTCTATGATCTTGTTATTGGGTTGGATCTCCAGGAGGGAAGGTAGATTTCCTAGATATTTCCGGACGAGAGTTTGATCACCAGAGTGAAGATCTTTCCACCAGCATAGCAGTCTTGGATGGATGTTGGTGACCATGCCGAATCTGGGGATTTCGTGCCTCATTATCTGCAAGACAGAAGGGTTAGACCCTACCCCCCACCAGACTCGACTATTTAACATCAACAATTAGCATGAAGCATTTAGTTCTCTAAATAAATGCACAGAACGTGGTGACATCCGTTTGGGTTTAGGAGAACCCAGTGGACTTTTGGACAAGGCTATCTTAAAGGATCATTATGTGGACAACATAACTGACCCGGCTAGGTTTGACCATGATGCATGCACAGTTTAAACGGAGTAAGGTTTCTATGGGGTTTTAGACCGGTACCCTTAAGCGGAAAACTCAAGGGGGAAGGCTCGGAACTGTCGACTGCACCGCTGATCGACTAGTTTTACCGGAAATATGCCTTTCCGAAATTAGGGGGTAATGATATAGGAAGAGCGCAACCACTCATTATAAGCGTTGCTATAGTATTTGTTTTGGCACGAGTGGAGTATGATGTTGAGCATAATTATGCAATAATTAAAACGAAATCATGTTGACGTGTATTTGCACATTAAGGAAGCGATAAATACAGCAGTTTCATAATTTAAAGCAATAAAGGAAAGAAAACAAGGAAGACATGTCAGTTTTGCTTCTGAAGAAGAAATTAAATGCTGAAGGGAATTAAATAGATAATTGCACATAGGGAGAGGTACAAATTCACAAGAATAATCTGCAATGGTAAAAGCCTAAAAAAATCCCCAGTAGAGTCGTCATGCTGTCGCGCCCCCTTTTTCCCTCTTCGCATCGGGAGATTGGGTTTATGACATTTTGGGTATAGGACAACTCGTTCCTTTTGGGAACTGGGTTTTGCATTTGAAGAGTCGCCACCTAATGATTTAAGGTGCATTAGGACACCTACAAGGTTCACTTCTGAGTTTGTTTCATAACCAGAGATAGGGTAAGGGCTTGAAATTATCCCAAGGGGAAGGTGTTAGGCACCCCTCAGGATCCACTAGTGTGATTCCCGGCCAGATAGTTCTTTGTGAATTTGGTGCAATTAACAGATAAGGCTCAAATAAGAGGGAATTTTAATACACAAATATTTGGAAGTGATAAAAAGCAAAGTAGAACAATCATTAAAAGGCTGATTTTGAAAAGAAGTCATAATTCTTTAAAGGAAAAGAGAGAAAGCGGAGGGGTCCTAGGTTTATTTATAATATGGATCACATCAATGCAATACCCGGTAATCACCCTCAAAAGAGGGGCTACACGCGGTATTAGCGCACCGGTCATCATATCCCTATCCTTCCCACCCTGTTAAGGTACTAAAGCGCGGATTGGTCTCGACCACTATTGCATGTTATACCCGTCCCATTCCTATCAGTCTCGGAGGCACTTAGGACTACTATTCCTAAAAGGGAAGGATATTAGGCTGACTTTGAAGTTTCAAAGGTGAAAAAGCTAAGGCGACATACAAAAACACATAGGACTGCACGTTAAGAGGAAGCACGTAAACAACTGAATGGCTCATGTATACCTCCTCAAGCAAAGCACATGAATAGCATGACTCAAACACAATCAGGGTCTGAATCTAAAGTACTAAGGCAAGGGGAGTTTAAGTTGTTGAAGCAGACCAATTTATTACATAACTCAGATAAGAAGTCCGAATCAGGCCTGCCTATTGGTCGTAGCAACTACTGATTAACAAAGGCAGGTTCAGTTTTTTATTATTGTTATCACCTAAGGCTTGCCTTGGTGTTTGGGCGAGATCCTATAAACATGGTATTTACTACTGACTCGGAATGTGGCAAGGCAGCAACGATTAAAACGAGCGATTTGAGATCCTATGGGCATGCTCTCTAAACCGTATTAACAAGAAGAGAGTGAGTCGTTGAAAATTAGTTCAGAACAGTATTAGTCAAACTGATTTTAAACTAGACCGGTTTCAGATCCTATAGGCATGATCTCTACTATTGCTGATTTTTAATTCCTATAGACATGATATCTAGTCGAACATGAAATGAAGCAGGCAGGGTTTACTTGAGATTCCTATAGGCATGATTTTTATGGAGAAATACTGATTTTAATCTTATGAGCATGATGTCTGATTGTAACCATTTAGATCCTAGGAGCATGGTGTCTAAGTGTGGTAATAAACATGCAGAATTTGGGACAAATCCTGTAGGCATGTTATCTAAATGCATAATTAAACATGCGGGCTAAAAATCCTATAGGCATATTATCTAAATGCTGAATTAATCATACAAAAACAGGTCCTATAGGCATGTTCTCTACCCTTTTAATAGTTAAACATGCGTAATTACCCAGCCCTTTTCACTAACCAGCCCCAATGTTCATTACAAATTATTACAGATCAAATACTGAATTACATCAGAAAAGTGTGAAAATAAGAAGTTACAACCGTAGGAAGCCTGATTCTGACTTCCTCTCTGAGTTATGGAACAAATCACCTCAAGTGCCACTTGTTTCAAAACCTTTCTCTGACCTGGGTGTGTCAAAGTTCCCTAAGGGTCTCAAGGGACCCCGGGCAGTGCTTACACCTAAGTTTGCATAACCAGATAGAGATGGGTGCACTGTGGAAGGGCCAGCCCTTATGTGTCCAAGTTTAGAGGGAGCTCATGGGTCCCAAGGCAAGGCTCACACAAGAGGGCCAGAACCTAAGTCTAAGAATATGGTGAAAGTGCAGGAATAGAGATTTAAAACTGAGTGGAGAACAGAGGGGGCTAGGGTGATGGGAAAGTAGTAGTAAAGTACAAAATCAGCATCTTCATACAAAGGGGGGGTCAGGGGTTTGGGAATACATTGCAAGGAGCATATGTCCTTAGGCATGGATCAAGTTTGGGCAAGCACAATAATAGATGATGCTGGCATGCCCATAGACCAGTCAGAGAACACAACACATAGAGGGGATATGGAGGTTATGACCCCAATGAGGTCGGGTTTGGGTCATGCACAGCAATGTCTAATGCTGACATACCCCAAACCAACCAAGGAATATCAAAAACATGGGGGATATGGGGGTTTAGGATTCATAAGTCATAATAAGTGACTGACAGAGTTCATACATAAGAAAGCATTAATTCAGAAGAGGAAAGGGCAGATTACAGCATGCTTAGTAATGGGAGTTGATTAAACACAAGCGGGAAACAAGCAAAGGTGAAGGAAATAGTAAAGAAACATGTTGTTTTTTATCCTGAAAGATTAATTAGAACATACCAGTAAAGATGCAAATGCAGAAAGAAAAGTAAGCAAGCTTCCCACAGCCTAGCCTTGGCTTTCAGCCGGCTAGGTAAGGTAGCAACACAAGTAGCAACAGAGAAAAGAGAGAGAGTTTTAGTGGAGTGTGTGTTCCGAACTCAAGTGTTTTTATTCCTTGTGTTCGTGTGTTTGAAAGAGGAGGGGTGCAGCGTATTTATAGCCTTTTGAAAACGAGTGAATGAGAGGTAACAAGTAAAATTATAGTGCAAATATGGAAACAATTAATAGTCAGAATCAATCATACAAGTGATTTCCATTAATTAAGGAATCACTGTTTAACAGATTCAAAAAAGGAAGGAAATCAATTTAGAGACAGCCTGATTATTGCCATTAAAGAAGTAGTAAAAAAACATTAAGAAGCAATCGAGTCTAAGTACATAAATATACTTATTTTGGGAATAGATTCAACAAGGTAAATATTACAACAAATGGAAAAGAATCAATCAATTTTGAACGGGCGAGTGAAATCAGGGTCCAACATACCAACTCATATAGAAGAACGACATGAGCAAAACATAGCAAAATCAGAAACACGTTAAAATCAGAGAAGAGGTTTCGAAATAATTTAAAAGAAAAACCTTAATCGGAAAAGATGAAGAGTCATTTTGAAAGAAAGGTCAAAGAAACTTCGAGAAACACTTAAAAGGAGTTCATGGCAAGCATAGATCTAAGGTAGATCTGAAAGAAATCGAGAAAGTCTTAGAGATTAGAGTTTCAGAAAAACCCAAGAGCAATGAGAAAGGCCTTGAAAGTTACCGATCTAAATAGGAGAGTCAAAGGTCTGACTCGAATGGCCATGGCCGACTGGAGAAAGGTCAGGGATGACCGGAGAAAGGTCATCGAGCAAAGACTGGACCAAACCCTTCAAAGTCTGGTCATGAGACCACAGAACCAAACACATAGAAGCCATGGAAGGCCGGTACAGGTCTTAGATGACCTTGGAAGGCCATGGATTAGGGTGGATTAGGGTGGCGGCGGCTAGGGTTTGGGTGGTGTTGTAGAGAGAATTTGGGAGAGGAGGGATTCAGAGTCGGCGTTTGGTAACAAATGAAAGGGTTTGGGGGTAGTTCGGGATTAATTAAGGCAAGGTGTAATAATGGTCGTTGATCTGAATGATCAACGGCCTAGATTAGAAGGGGTAGGTGGGTTGGTTTATGAAATTGGGTTTGGGCCGGTTTAATTTGCAATTGGGTCGGGATTCAATTGGGGTCAGAATTGGGTTATAATTGAAATGAAATTGGGCCATTATTTAAATAGCCAATTTTCCCTATTTAATTTATAAGAAATAATAAATTAATTTTTGGAAATAAATTGAAGGTACTAAAATGATTTATGACATGTAATTAGCCATTTAAAAATACAGGCATTAATCTCTATGAATATCAACGTAATTAATCCTAAAAGAGACTAATGTTGCAGTTATACAATTTAGCTTTTAAAAATACTAAGTAAAATATGTAAAAATATGCAAAAATCATCTTGGCTTTATTTTAGCATAAATATAAAATTTCAACAAGTGAATCACCCAAGTGAAAATTTTAGAAATTATTATTGGATTTTTATGGATAAATAGGGGAATAAATCAATTTAAAAAATCTTTAAAAATTAAGGAAAAATAATGGAGCACTTGGATATACTTATATATGCATACATATGCTATTTTGATGGTACTTTGCATGTTAAAATATATATAGGGAAAAATTGGGTATCAACAATCACGACCCTTAAAGGATTTTGGGTCGTGACAACATGGTATCAGAGCACTAGGTTCCCTTAGGTCTCACGAGTCATGAGCGAGTCTAGTATATTCTTGCGGATCGATACAGAGGCGTCTGTACTTATCTTCGAGAGGTTATAGATCTGTTAGGAGCACTTCCCTTCTTGATTCCTCGTCGTGCGATTTGATTTCCTTTGAGGCTTATGCCCTTGTTTCCTTCCTACTCAATTTTATGCGACGCAAAGTGCTTATTAAAAATCAGAATTGAGGAATTTTAATGGTACTACAGATGTGGTGCGGGAAGTTTCTCCCGGCATAGTTGGTTGGGCTATTGTCGTCCCCTTACGGAAGGATATTATGTCATTTCTGCTCGGTAGATGCACTTTTGAGAGCTTGAGGCTATGCACAGGTTGCTATGATGCTCATGATTGGTTATCGCACAGTGTTGATGGATGGTAGGATACTTGCTCATGTGTCGGGTCAGTGGATGACTTGAAAGGAGGTCTACTCAGTGCATGATTCAAAGATTCAGTATTTTATTTCTGGCGGAGGAAAGGAAATCGAACTATAAATGATCAAGTTTGGATTGATAGAGTAACGAGACTTGGTGTTTTCAAGTGTGGTGGAATTTTTTTTTGCGACGTGGTGTCGTCGTCCTCGATTGTATGTGTTAAGTTCGCCGGTGTTATGATCTTCTACAATTTGCCTTTGGGGAATGGTATGGGGAGATGGTATTGGAGAAGTGGCTGTTAGAGATCGCGGTGTGCGGTGGTTCAGGATCGAATAGGTATTTCTAATGTTGACGCCTCGAGAAAGATGATCTTCGGAAGGGTTTAAAGTAGTAGCGATTTGTTGGTGCAAGTGCTACAGAGCTAGATATTGATTTAAGGCAACAACTGGGCAGCAAAGGACGAGGAAGGACATGTGGGGTGTGTCTCGTGGCGATTAAACTTCTAGAAGGCCTAGTGTGGAAAAACAGGAACCGAGTAGTTGCTTAAAGAAGTAAGTTTGCCCGAAGTGGGAGAGTGGCAGAGTAGTATATGGGTTCAATGGCAGGATAACTACACACCTTGAGGAAAAGTTTAGAGTGATTTGGGAATTTTAGTGGACGGTGATTTGGTCCATGGGCTTGATTTGAAATGTCGGCTATTATGCGGTGGTAAATTTAATACGGTAGAAAGGAGTTGCTTGATATGAAGAAGGATACAACATGACTTTGAATTAGAAGATATTGTCGCACATTAGTTGATGTCCATGAGGAGTGAATGGGCTTGTACAGCTACCGAACGAGCATGGGCTCAGGTTGGGATGCGGATTTCATAGTAATTGTGCAGTGCAACATCGTTAGGAGATGCCAACATGTAAATTCCATAGGTGGGTTATCTCCTATGAGCAGATCAGCGGTCGCGTGGTGTTGGCAAAACTTTTGCAAAGAATTCTACTGGCTATGCGGTAAAGAGATCGATCATATGAATATGGTTAATGATTCAGAGTATTCATTAAGGGTTTTAATAGAAGGATTTTGAGGATTTTAGCGGTTTGATTGCGCAAGGTTATGTCAATAGGAGATAAGGAATCTTGGTGGGTTCCATAGTTGTGAAATGATGGGCTTCAAGCTAAGTGGGAGAGTTCCACCGCCTACGATCGGGTTGCATGGTTATCTACTTGTGAGGTTTCGGGTTGTCGGCGTATCGGTAAGTTATTTTGGCTAAGGGAAAAGAACATAAGTGGTAATTTGAGCAAAGGAATTGGTAAAGGTGTTCTATAGTTGGCCTTATTGGCTCATGTTCAGGCTTTGGGAAGACTCGGGATTTGTGTTTCGTGCTGAGGTTATTTACAAGGAGGTAATTCAATCGGGTTCTCCATGGAGATGGGTTTCCAAGTGCCAGTGGAGCCTTAGAATCGATTATATTCGGGACCAAGCCACAGTGGGTGACTCTTAACTATGATCCTAGTGAAATCAAAGGTTAAAAATGCGGCGCCTAAGGATTTCAAGTCGTAGTTTGGTTAAGAATCGAGCTTTTATGGTGGATTATGATAAGAGGCTCGGAATGTTCTATGATGCCTTCAGCTTGTAGTACGGTATTTAGGGTGAATGAGAGAAACAAACTTCGGATTAGTAGAGGGGTTATTGGAATGGGTGTATCATTTAAGGATTTGCATGTTCTACGGTTATGAGAATTCACTCGCGTGTTGCTATGGTTCTCTTGGAATGAGTTAAGTAAAAGGTTTCTGTATGGCGAAGTGTATACCCTATTAGTGGTTCAGGAGTTATGATGAAATTCTGTTACTGCCGCATATTGGCATGTTAGGTGCAGTGGGCGGCATGAAAAATTAAAAATGAGGAACCGAGGTTGCAGTTCGGTATTGGCAAGGATGTCACGATCTCGGAGGAGCAGGGAAGGAATTGAATGCTTAGAGTAAGCTAGTATTGTCTTCAACGTCACCTGAGATTGGTGTTTTGTGAAAGAGGCTTTGCAACCTGGATATGGATTCTTGTTATGCTTTACAACATTAGTGCGGCTGGTGGTATGGATGTGCAAACTTGTTATCTGGTGCGGAAGGTCGTGGGAGCATGTCTCACGGGGAGATTGTATGAGTGTGACAGGTAGTCACTTGATTGATTGAGATTTAAACCTACTGTGAAGATTGTGGTAGTATCACTAATTTGAGAATTTATGCCTGGAGGGCACTCGGTTTATGTGGTTGTGGACTATGGAGGTTTGCTCCGGTTATGCTGGTTGTTCTTGTGTGTTATGAGAAAAAGGAGGTTATTATGGACCCATGAAAGGTTAGTAGCCTAGTTCCGTGCGATCGGAATCGGCTTGAGGTTAGTGGATGGATTTAAATATAAAGGTGGGCTCTATATCGGGCCGAATGTGTTTATTTCAGCATAGCGCTCCTTATGAAGGAGTAATCGGACGTTGGATGCTATTTCATCGTCGGCTATTTCATGCAATGCTATATTGGGCCGGTGAGTTGTGAAACGGCTTGGTGAATTTCTTATGTGTTGAGGTTCTGTGTAGCGATGGCGTTAGGTGAGCAGAATGGCTCTTGTGATTCAGATTATGTATATCGCACCTCAGTTGTGCTTGAGTTTTGCATCTTAGGACGCTATCTGTCTCCCCAGGGATGGTATTATGCACTTAACGTGCTTGCAGCCGATATTCGGTATTTAGTAATAATGAGAAATTTAGCTCGGGGTGTATCTCCTTATGCGAGTCGTATGTTGTTCTGATCGGGTTGCACGCCGCAATAGTGTGATGTTGAGTTCAGTCCCCTATATTTTAATTTTCGTGTGTTTCGCTTCCCATTTTCTGAGGAAGGTTCATATTAGTTGTGTGGGTTGAGTAGTCCCTTCCAGGGTTTGTTTTCCTTATGTACCGCGTTCGAGTTTGTAGCTTATTGGCACGTTGTGGCATCATATGAGACCTTCGGTCATGTCTGGGGTGGCTTATTGCCTGAGCAGCTCGTACTGGGTAAGACGAGATTGTTGGATCTAGGATCAGCGCGGTCGGATTATATGGAGTATATCAAAGGGCAATTACCATTATTTGGTTTAGAATGAGGTGATGATTCTTGTCAGGAGTATAGACGCGATGGTTGTCGACTCGGCCGATGGTAATGGATGTTTACACATCTCTTCCCTCATGGCGGTAGTGCAAAAGTTGGGTCAATACTTATATATGTCATGAGGTGCGCTCAGATCGTGGAATTTTGGCTATTGTTATGAGAGACTGCTATTATAGTTATGTAAATTATGCAACGCATAGTTTGGATTCAGCAAAGGTATGCCAACGTGTATTGGTGCAGCGTATAGTGATTGATATGGTGTTCGTAGGTTGGCAGCAGACGTGATGGAGAGTGTCGGGTGTTGAAACTTGGGTTCTAAGATCATTTGCTTGAATGAAAGAGAATATCTTCAGATTTGATCGAGCTAATTTGCTCAACTGAGTGGTGATAGCACGGGTAGGTGCACGAGGTGTTTAACAGCGATTTCAGACAACTCTAGCGCAATTCTTAGCACGTTCGTGGACGAACGTATGTTTAAGTGGGAGAGAATGTAACGACCCGACCGGTCGTTTTGAGCTTTAGCGCATTCTTCGGCGGTTTGAGGCCATGAGTAGCTTCACATCATGTATTATGACTTGTATGTAAGGTTGGAATCGAAATTCGGGAAGTTCGGATTTGGATTTGGAAAGGAAATTCTCATTTCAAAAGCTTTAAGTTGGAAGAATTGACTAGGATTGGATTTTTTGAGTAAACAACCTCGGAATCGGGATTTGAAGGTTCCAGCAGGTTCGTATGATGATTTCGGACTTGGGCGTATGCCCGGATCGGGTTTTGGATGGCCCGGGAGCATTTTGACGCCTATTGTGGAAGTTAGATTTTTGGAAGAATTTCATAAATTTGGGTTGAAGTGCATTTCAATGCTATCGATGTCCGTTTGGGATTCCGAGTCTGGGAATAGCTCCATATGGTGATTCTGGTATTGGGAGCGCGATCGGAAGTGGATTTGGAGTTTCGCAGGTCATTTTGGAGTCAATTGGCCAAAAGTTAGAAATTTGGAGGTTTTTGAGAAGTTTGACTGGAAATGGACTTTTTGATATCGGGGTCGTATTCCGATTCCAGAAGTTGGAGTAGGTCCGCAATGTCAAATATGACTTGTGTGCAAAATCTGAGGTCAATCGGACATGATTTGATAGGTTTCGGCATCGAATGTAGAAGTTTGAAGTTCTAAAGTTCATCAAGTTTGAAATGGGGTATGATTCATGGTTTTAGCGTTATTTTATGTGATTTGAGTCCTCGAGCAGGTCCGCGTTATGTTATGGGACTGGTTGGTGTGATTGGACGGGGTCCCGGGGGCCTCGGTTGGATTCCGAATGGCTAACAGATCAAATTTGGAATTTGAAGAAGGAATGAAGCAGCTGCCTTCTGGTGTAACCGCACTTGCGAGGCTTGGGCCGCAGGTACGGAGCCGCAGAAGCGGCCTTGGTGCCGCAGAAGTGGAAGTGGCTGGGCTAGGCTGGGACCGCATATGCGGTCATCGTGCTGCAAAAGCGGGACCGCACCTGCGGAAGGAAGGGCGCAGATGCGGAAGTTGAGGGCCTGGAGGAGGACCGCAGAAGCGGATTGTGGGTCGCACCTGCAGAACCGCAGAAGCGGTCAAGGGACCGCAGGTGCGGAAATGCTGGAGGGTGTGAGGTTA
Source organism: Nicotiana attenuata (assembly GCF_001879085.1). Classification (NCBI taxonomy): domain Eukaryota; kingdom Viridiplantae; phylum Streptophyta; class Magnoliopsida; order Solanales; family Solanaceae; genus Nicotiana; species Nicotiana attenuata. The sequence continues at coordinate 33,388 of NW_017676266.1, read as the reverse complement.
TTTAAATCGGGGGTTTGGCTCATTTCAACCCCATTTCTTCCATGGGAGCCGATTTTGGAGCAACTTTGAGGTGCCATTGTTGATACCCAATTTTTTCCTATATTTTTAAATATGCAAAAATACCTTCGAAATAGCATATATATGCATATATAAGCGTGCCCAAGGTTTTTATTATTTTTCCCATAATTTTAAAGGTTTAAACTGATTTATTTTCTCCCTTTTTATCCATAAAATCACCAATAATTATTTCTAAAGTCATTATTTTGATAATTCATCTATTGGATTTCTATATTTATGCCAAAATATGGCTAAGGTAATTTTTATATACTTTTTGCAATAACATTTAGTATTTTTAAAGCTAAATTGCACATAATTGCAATGTTAGCCCTTTTAAGATATAATTATGTTTTATATGCATAAAATTGGATCCTGTATTTTAAATTGCTAAATATGTATCCTATATCATTTTAGCATTCTAAATCATTTTTTCAGAAATTATCTACTATTTTTTATAAATTAAATAGGGAAAAACTGGCTATTTAAATTATAGCCAAATTGGCTTTCAATTATAGCCAAATCAGGACCCCAATTCCCAGCCCAATTTTACAACTAAAACCCGACCCACACCCNATTTCCTACATATATATATATATATATATATATATATATATATATATATATATATATATATATATATATATATATATATATATATATATATATATATATATCTGTGTGTGTGTGTGTGTGTGTGTGTGTGTGTATGTATTATACTCATGGAATCGTGCGTAACACTTGGCCAGAAGCCGGTGTATATGAGGGACTTTTCCTGAATTGAATCCTGATAATTTGCTTGACGGAAACCACTATGAATTGTACATATATGCTCCGGTTACAGAGGGAACTTGCTAGCTGAAAACATTAGTAAAATTATGAAGAAGGGGGATGGTACTATGTGTTTTATAAAAGGTTATTTCATATATTTGCCATGTTTCATAGTTATTCACTTCTTTACTGTAATGATGTTATTGGAGCATTAGTAAGTGTCGAAGTCGACCTCTCGTCTCTACTTCTTCGAGATTAGACGGGATACTTACTGAGTACACGTTGTTTTTTGTACTCATGCTACACTTGCTGTGCATTTTTGTTGCACAGGCACATGTACCTCTAGTGGCCAAATAGGCGTAGCAGCATGGATGATACGGAGACTTAGGTGAGCTGCATCTCTCGAGGTGGCCTGCAGCCAGCATAGTCTCTTTCAGTGTATTGTATTTACTTTCCGTCCAAATTTGTATTCCGGACAGTTATTGTACTTCATTTGATTTTCCTAGTGATTGCTCATGCACTTGTGACACCGGGTTCTGGGATGATTTCGAGATTATTCAGGGAATAAATTTTTAAAGACATCATTATTTATCCAGTGAAGTTTATTACCCATTTTTTAAATGTTTAGAAGAAATGATTCGACAATATTAAAACGAGAATTTACTAATAATATGGTGTTGGCTTGCCTGACAGTGGTGTCCGGCGCCATCACGATCCTTAATGGATTTTGGATCGTGACATATTGTGTGGGCCACTTTTGACGATAAAAAAAAGATTGTGGGTTCCTCTGCAAATTGCAAAATCCTACTTTTGGACCCTACCGAGATCTGATCCATATTTATTTGTCCTACTACTCCACTACTCTTAGGAAAGAACTTTGGAAGTTTAAACTTAAAAGGGTTTGAATGCCAAAATTTAATAATAGCCGAAAAATATATATTTTTTGTATATATATAGATTTTGTATATTATATACAAAAATTATCATATTCTATACACTTTTTCAGCTATCAAATATAAATAGTTTCTGGTGCGGGCTAAAAGTGGAAAAAATCCGTGCATATTTGATGCTCTTCTGAACCCGCATGTTATGCAATAGATCAAGCAAGCTATACCTAGGGGTGTTCATAAAAATTCGAAAAACCAAAACAAACCGACCAAAAAACCCGATACTTTTTGGTTTGGTTTGGTTTTGATTTTGAAATTTAAAAACCGATCAAATTTGGTTTGGTTTTGGATTTAATAAAAAAAAATCGAACCAAACCGAATATAGGAGTAGCTATTTTAAATTTATTATTACACCTATATATATGTATACTTTTGTACAAAGTTTCAAAACTTTTATAGTAAATGTTAATCGTTTCCGCTTTTTGTACAGTTCTTTACCTTTACATTCTAGTTTGATTGGTAGTTTTCTTTTGTTAAGTGTAGAATCTATTTCATGTTAAAAATAATATATTTTTAAATTGAGTCCTTAAATTATTCATCACTATTTGATTCAATTATCATCAATATATCTTGGTAAATAATAGATTTCTCAAAGGGCAATTGATTTGATAGTGTTACGTTAAAAATGTGGTCGCCAAAATATGTGTTTGGTAGTGTATGTCTTATGTTAAAGGAAAAACCGACAAATAACCAAAAAAACCGAAAAACCGACTGTGACGACCCGACCCGTCGTCACGTGAGTTACCACCCCGTTTTCCCCATGTTATGCTTCTTTAAGTTTCATTATCAGTATTTGATGTGTTAGAGTTGGTTTGGAATGGTTTTGATAAGAAATGAGACACTTAGTCTCTTTTAAGAAGGCTTAAGTTGGAAAAATCAACCGGATGTTGACTTTTGTGTTAGAGGGCTCGGATTTGAATTCCGATGATTTGGTTAGCTTCGGGGGATGATTTGTGACTTAGGAGTGCGATCGGAATTGATTTTGGAGGTTCGGTGTAGAATTAGGCTTGAATTGGCGAAGTTAGTATTTTGGCGAATTCCGGTTGGTAGGTGAGATTTTGATCCGGGGGTCGGAATGAGATTCCGAGAGTTGCAGTAGCTTCGTTAGGTGATTTTGGATGTGTGTGCAAAATTTCAGGTCATTCGGAGGTGTTTTGGTTGGGTTTCTGATCGAATGCGTGTTTCGGAAGTTTTAGAAGAACTTAGGCTTGAATTCGATGAGAAATGATGGTTTTAGTGTTGTTTGAGGTGTTTTAATGATTGGAGCAAGTTTGAATAAGGTATTGGATCATGCTTGTATTTTTGGTTGAGGTCCCGAGGGCCTCGGGGTGATTTCGGATGGCTAACGGGAAGTTTTGAACTTAAGAGATTTGCAGAACCTGTGCTGCATCTGGTATTTTCGCTTCTGCGGAATTGGGACCGCAGAAGCGGTACCGCAGAAGCGAGAGGAGAGATGCAGAAGTGGCAGGGACCGCAGGTACGGAATTGGTGACCGCATCTGCAGAGTCGCAGATGCGACATGAGGACCGCAGATGCGGTATTTGAGCTCTTATGGGAATCCGCAGATGCGTTAATTTGTCCGCAGAAGCGGGAGGCGCAGGAGCTGATGTTAAACCGCAGAAGCGGATATGTCCGCAGAATCGGTGCATTGACCGCAAAAGCGGCCATGGAGCCGCAAATACGGAAATAACTGGTCAGAATAGTTTTTATTTCCCTTCGCGAATTTTTGAAAGGGTTTCATATTTTCACTTCGGACTTGGAGAATTTGGGCGAGTTGGAGGAGAGGAATCAAGGGACTTCATTGAGGTAAGAATTTCTAAACCAAAAACACGATTTTATGGTGCAAACACATGAAATTAGACTGAAAACTCAAGGATTTAAGGTCAAAAATGGTGGTTTAGGGCTTGAAATCTAAGAGAACAAAAATGGGAATTTGAGGGGTCATTTGGACTCCGATTTTGGTGTTCTTTATATGTATAGACTCGCGGTGAGATAAGGTTTTGCCAACTTCGTGATTTTCGATGTTTTTCGAGTCTTTTCGATTGGGTAATATTCCCTTAGCATATTGTGACGTATTCATTGTGGTTTTGATCAGATTCGACGCGCGAAGAGGTGAATTCGAAAGGCAAGGGCATAGCAAGCTAGGACTTTGGCCGGCTTGAGGTTAGTAATAAATGTAAATGCTGTGTTGAGGGTTTGAAACCCCGAATTTGCACAATGTAGTGCTATGTAAGGTGACTTGCACGCCGGATAACGGGCGTGGGGTAGAGCACCGTCGGGGATTGTGACTTGGTCCGTCCCGCTTAATAAAATTACTACCTAATTGATTGTAGTTTTGTGGTATCCTTATAAAAATGGATTAATTGTCATAATTGGGCTTCGTGCCAACTACTTGAATCCTTCAGGGATTATTTTTACTGGTTTCTTACCCTATTTCTAGATATTGAACTCAGTCCTGGTATTTAACACTGTTTTGTAAACTCAACCATTTTTCTAGAAGCAGAAACTAAAGTAATATTTTTAAATGAAGTCTGGGCTGAATATTTTTATATTATTGTGCCGAAAGGCTTATGTGATTTTGAATTGAGCATGGGATCGGACTGCATGCCGCAGTGGTATGATAATGATATTGATATGAGGCCGAGCGCCTGTTTGATGCCTCGAGATGGCTTATTATTGCGCTTGGGCCGTAAGGGGCCCCTCCCGGAGTCTGCACACCCCTAGTGAGCGCCGTCGACGTTAAATAAATGGAGCGGGCTGCACGGCCGCAACGGGGTACTAGATGTACCAGTTTATGTGTTGCATTGCATACTTGATTGCCATTTACTTATTTGTCTGCTGTGATATCCTATAATTGTCTTTCATTAGTTTATTGAGTTGACATTATTTAAATTGAGCTGCTGTAATTATAGCTTACTTTGTGCCTGTCCAGGATTTCTTACTCTCAACCTTTATTTATGTTTATTACTTTCTGGGTTGGAAGTACTCACAATACTCCCTGCACCTTGTGTGCAGATTCAGGTACACCACAGGGTGAGTGAGGGCTTGTTTAGCGGAGCAGCATTTATCCGGGAGTATCGAGGTAGCTGCATGGCGTTCGCAGCCTTGATCTCTCCCATCNTTTAATTACCTTCACGGGGCGGGAAAGGGTAGATATGGATATGATGACCGGTGCGCTAATGCCACGCGTAGCCCCTTTTTAAGGAGTGATTACCGGGCATTGTACTGATGTGATCCTATAGGCTAACCAACCTAGGACACTCCTTTACATTCACAAATACGCTTAGATTGTACTTCTTTTCATTAACTGTTTTTTTTTTGAAGCACCTGTGTATTTAAACTTAAATCCCCTACTATTTGATCCATACATGTTTATTTGCTAATTGTATAGATTCACACAAAAACTGTCTGGCCGGGAACCACACTAGTGGATCCTGAGGGGTGCCTAACACCTTCCCCTTAGGATAATTTCAAGTCCTTACCCTGTCTCTGGTTATCAAACGCAGTTATAAATGAACCCTATAGGTGCCCTAACGCACCTTAAATCGTTAGGTGGTGACTCTTCAAAATACAAACCCCTTTCCCAAAAGGAACGAGTTGTCTCAACCAAAATATCATAAACCCGATTTTGCGAGAAAGAGGGGGCGCGACAGCCATTTTCACCACCAAGCATGAGGTAAGTGGTTTACACTAGTTTGAGTTAAATACATCGAGTACGTATATGTTTTAACATAGAAATTAGTGGAAAGTTGGGATTTTGAGGAAAACCTAGAAATTTGGTATTCTTGGATTTCGACCACTATTTTGGACATGAAATTGAAAGTAAATTATATATTTGAGTTCGTGAGGTTATGGGTAAAGTTTATCTTCGAAAGTTTTCGAAAACCGGGCACGTGGGCCCGAGGGCGATTTTATCAACTTTTCGATCGGGGTTCGAAATTGTTATAAATTGGATTATTATGAGTAATTGAACATATATTAATGGGTTTCCATAATTATTTGCTAGTTTTGAGGCGTTATGCATCGATTTGAGTCTTCGGAAGGGTGTGGAATGCTGGTTATAGAACTTCGGAGCGAGGTGAGTCTCCTTTCTAACCTTGTAATAGGAAATTGTCCCCATAGGTGAATCATTTGGTTATGTGCTTCTATTTGTGGGGGCTACGTACGCACGAGGTGACGAGAGTCCGTGCGTAGCTACTATTATGCCTATGTCCGGGTAGCCCTGGGTTACATCATGCTTTATTGATATTGTTGTTGCTCGATGTTATTGTTTGCCTTGAGATGAAATAAGATTGAGGTCACGTAATAATTGTGTTGAAAGGTACTTTAATTGAGGAATTTAAGTGTTACCGATAAACATAATAATTTCAAAAAGAATTGGGGAATCATATAATAACTTAAGGAATTTATGTGTAACCGCGTCTCATGTATGTTTCGCGAGCGGGGGAAATTACCTGAAAGTCTTCACGTTGAATTGTCTCTATTTTTGAAAAGGATCAAGAAAAGGATTTTGATTTATTAATAAATTTATATTCGACCGTGTCGCATGTATGATTCGTGAGCGGGGAAATTCCTTAAATTTATACTTGACTGCGTCGCACGTATGATTCGCGAGCGGGGTATTTACTTCTACTACTCTCATGGGAGCGGGCCGATCGCCTCGGCAGGTTAATAGATGCATCTATGGTTCGCCCCGTTCGACCCTCGGCAGTGCACAACTTACTTTTATGTTGGATCGGACCGTACACCTCGGCATTTCCTACATATATATATATATACATCATTCTTATGGGACTCGTGCTTAA
>NW_017676266.1:23696-25615 GCF_001879085.1 Nicotiana attenuata | reverse complement strand
ATTCGATTTCAGTATGTTGGAAGGGTAATGTCGAGCTTCGACTCAGAAAAATTTGATGTAGTATTTGCCAAAGGAGAAGTGGTTTCATGAATGGTTGATCTGAGAAATGGTGATGGCTTACTGCGCGTTTTAGTTAACAGTTGCAGTATATGTAAAGGTGTTGGAATGAGACTTTGGCTAATAAGAGATTTCTATCGGTACTTGGTTGTTGTGGGCAGTTGCTGTGAATGGGAGTTATCGTTGCGTGTGTTTGAGTTATTGGTATATCATATAATTGCACCCGAAGTTGCAGGCATGGTCTATTACAGCTGGTTTAGGCTTATTCTGGATATAGAAGTGAGGTTCTGGTCTTGTGGATGATTTCAGAAAGTGGAATGTGGTTCTACGATTTATAGGCTGGACTGGATTGTGTAATTATAGTTAAAATGCGTTGTCGGACCTATGTGAGATAGGGTGACGTAGAATCACCCCCGGGTATATGCATGGAAGGGTTGTTCAGCGATTGGTTGGCTTTTAGCACAACTCTAGGTACGCTCGAGGACGAGCATTTATTTAAGTTGGGGAGGATGTGACGACCCGACCCGTCGTCACGTGAGTTACCGCCCCGTTTTCCCCATGTTATGCTTCTTTAAGTTTCATTATCAGTATTTGATGTGTTAGAGTTGGTTTGGAATGGTTTTGATGAGAAATGTGACACTTAGTCTCTTTTAAGAAGGCTTAAGTTGGATGATTTGTGACTTAGGAGTGTGATCGGAATTGATTTTAGAGGTTCGGTGTAGAATTAGGCTTGAATTGGCGAAGTTAGTATTTTGGCGAATTCCGGTTGGTAGGTGAGATTTTGATCCGGGGGTCAGAATGAGATTCCGAGAGTTGCAGTAGCTTCATTAGGTGATTTTGGATGTGTGTGCAAAATTTCAGGTCATTCGGAGGTGTTTTGGTTGGGTTTCTGATCGAATGCGTGTTTCGGAAGTTTTAGAAGAACTTAGGCTTGAATTCGATGAGAAATGATGGTTTTAGTGTTGTTTGAGGTGTTTTAATGATTGGAGCAAGTTTGAATAAGGTATTGGATCATGCTTGCATTTTTGGTTGAGGTCCCGAGGGCCTCGGGGTGATTTCGGATGGCTAACGGGAAGTTTTGAACTTAAGAGATTGCAGAACCTGTGCTGCTTCTGGTATTTTCGCTTCTGCGGAATTGGGACCGCAGAAGCGTTACCGCAGAAGCGAGAGGAGAGACGCAGAAGCGGCAGAGACCACAGGTGCGGAATTGGTAACCGCATCTGCGGAGTCGCAGATGCGACAGGAGGACCGCAGATGCAGTATTTGAGCTCTTATGGGGATCCGCAGATGCGTTAATCTGTCCGCAGAAGCGGGAGGCGCAGGAGCGGTTGTTAAACCGTAGAAGCGGATACGTCCGCAGAAGCGGTGCATTGACCGCAAAAGCGGGAGCCGCAGATGCGGCCATGGAGCCGCAGATGCGGAAATAACTGGTCAGAATAGTTTTTATTTCCCTTCGCGAATTTTTGAAAGGGTTTCATATTTTCACTTCGGACTTGGAGAATTTGGGCGAGTTGGAGGAGAGGAATCAAGGGACTTCATTGAGGTAAGAATTTCTAAACCAAAAACACGATTTTATGGTGCAAACACATGAAATTAGACTGAAAACTCAAGGATTTAAGGTCAAAAATGGTGGTTTAGGGCTTGAAACCTAAGAGAACAAAAATGGGAATTTGAGGGGTCATTTGGACTCCGATTTTGGTGTTCTTTATATGTATAGAATCGCGGCGAGATAAGGAATCCGGTGATGTAAAATTTATAATATTTCGAGAAGTAGGCTCGGGGCTCGGGTTTTGCCAACTTCGTGATTTTCGATGTTTTTCGAGTCTTTTCGATTGGGTTATATTCCCTTAGCATATTGTGAC
>NW_017676266.1:4016-23687 GCF_001879085.1 Nicotiana attenuata | reverse complement strand
GCCACATTGGCGGTGCTTCAAAGGCGAAAAAGGGCAATTGGATGGACTCTGGCGGACATTCGGGGAATAAGCCCCGCATTTTGCATGCATAAAATTATCTTGGAGGATGATGCAAGGCCTTCCTTAGAACATCAAAGGAGGCTCAATGAAGCAACGCAACTGGTGGTGAAGAAAGAAGTGATCAAGTGGCTTGATGCGTGTGTGGTGTATCCAATCTCCGATAACTCATGGACTTCTCCGGTGGAATGTGTGCCGAAGAAAGGTGGGATGACTGTGGTGACAAATGACAACAATGAGCTTATTCCCACTCAAACCATTACCGGGTGGAGAGTTTGCATGGACTACCGGAAGCTAAATAAAGTGACCCGCAAGGATCATTTTCCCTTGCCATTCCTCGATCAAATGCTTGATCGCCTTGCGGGGCGAGCTTTCTATTGCTTTTTAGATGGGTATTCGGGCTATAATCAAATCTTAATTTCCCCGGAGGACCAAGAGAAGACCACTTTCACATGCCCATATGGTACATTTGCTTTCTCCCGGATGCCATTCGGGTTGTGCAATGCTTCGGCGACCTTCCAACGTTGCATGATCGTTATTTTCACCGACATGGTGGAAGATATATTGGAGGTCTTTATGGATGATTTTAGTGTGGTTGGTGATTCCTTTGAAGAGTGCTTGGGAAATTTGGATAGAGTCTTGGCCCGATGTGAAGAAACTAAACTTGTTCTCAATTGGGAAAAATGCCATTTTATGGTTGAAGAAGGTATAGTGTTGGGTCACAAGATTTCTAAGCATGGGATTGAGGTAGACAAGCTAAGATCGAGGTGATTTCGAGGCTTCCTCCCCCCACTTCTGTCAAAGGGGTGAGGAGTTTCCTTGGGCATGCCGGGTTCTACCGGCGGTTTATCAAAGAATTCTCGAAAGTTGTAAATCCCCTTTGCAAGTTGCTAGAGAAAGATGCTAAGTTTGTTTTTGATGAAAAATGCATGGAGGCCTTTAAACTTCTAAAGAACAAGTTGACCACCACCCCGATCATTACCGCACCCAATTAGAGTTTGCCCTTCGAACTAATGTACGATGCAAGTGACGTTGCGGTCGGGGCGGTGTTGGGCCAACGAGTGAACAAAATGTTCCATCCCGTGTACTATGCAAGTAAGACTATGAATGAAGCTCAATGGAATTACACGGTGACAGAGAAGGAATTGTTGGCCATTGTATTTGCCATGGAAAAATTTAGGCCATATCTTATGGGGGTCAAGGTAATTGTACACACCGACCATGCCGCCCTTAGGTATTTGATGACCAAGAAAGATTCCAAAGCAAGATTGATGAGATGGGTGTTACTTCTTCAAGATTTTGACATAGAAATATTTGAGCGGAAGGGAAGTGAGAACCAAGTTGCGGACCATTTGTCCCGCTTGGAAGAGGAAGGAAGGTCATGTGACGGCCTAGAGATAAATGATACATTCCACGACGAGCAACTTCTTTCCGTGTCAATGTGTGACATGCCATGGTTCACGGACATTGCCAATTTCATTGTAACTGGAATTGTTCCGTGTGAGCTCTCATCTAACCAAAGGAAGAAGCTCAAACGGGATAGTTTGGATTTCTACTGGGATGATCCGTACTTGTTTAAGATTTGCACGGATGGTGTGTCCCGGAGGGTGAGTAATTGAGTATTTTGGAGGCTTGTCATTCCTCCCCCTATGGTGGCCATCATGGAGGGGTGAGGACGACTTCGAAAGTTTTGAGTTGTGGTTTCTATTGGCCAACTTTGTTTAAAGATGCGAGTGATTTAGTAAAGAGATGTGATCAATGCCAACGAGCGGGCGGGATTTCCAAGAAATCAATTCTTGAGTGATATCTTTGATGTATGGGGTATCGATTTTATGGGCCCTTTTGTTAGCTCGTGTGGAAACACTTACATTCTTGTAGCGGTTGATTATGTGTCAAAATGGGTTGAGGCCGTGGCCTTGCCCAACAATGAAGCTAGGAGTGTAGTGGCATTTCTAAAGAAGAGCATTTTCACAAGGTTTGGTACACCCCGGGCAATCATTAGTGATGGAGGATCACATTTTTGTAATAGAGCCTTTGATGCTTTGCTTTCCAAGTATGGTGTCAACCACAAAGTCTCTACACCTTATCATCCTCAAGCAAGTGGCCAAGTTGAAGTGTCTAACAGGGAGATCAAGAGCATTTTATCCAAAATTGTCAATGCCAATAGGACCGATTGGTCTAAAAAGTTAGATGATGCTCTATGGGTTTACCGGACCGCTTACAAGATCCCAATTGGTATGTCACCATATCGGTTGGTTTTTGGGAGAGCATGTCATCTACCAGTGGAATTGGAGCATAAGGCCATGTGGGCCTTGAGGAAGCTTAATCTTGAGTGGGATGTTGCAGCTAATCTTTGTGTTGAACAACTCAATTAGCTTGATGAATTCCGGTTTCATGCATACTCTAGTTCGTCCTTGTATAAGGACAAGATGAAGTACCTTTATGACAAATATACTCGTGGAAAGGAGTTCAAAGCTGGTGATTTGGTGCTCTTATTCAACTCTCGTCTAAGGTTGTTCCGGGAAAGCTGAAATCCAAGTGGAGTGGGCCATTTGAAGTTGTGTGTGTGACCCCGTTTGGTGCTCTGGATTTGAAGAATAAAAATGGTGAAGTCTTTAGAGTGAATGGGCACCGTGTCAAGCATTATCTTGGGAAGTTTGATGATAGCCATGTGGTGGCTGTTGTTCATTTCAAATGATGTGATGGTAACCCGCGTCGTGCCGCGACGTTAAATCAGGCGCTTCTTGGGAGGCAACCCATGTGTTTGTTTTGTTTTCTTTGATTTTCTTGGTAGTATAGGATTGATTTTTGGGCTAACTGGTTGTGAGATGTTGCAGGGATTGCGTTGATGCAGTGCAGGACATAATTGTAAAATTGTTCAGTCTCTGAAGTTTTCCAATGCAGCCGCACTACACTTTGTGCGGTCCGCACTGGCAAAAGGGTAACAAAAATGCTCTCCGAAGTTTTCCACCGCGGCCGCGGTCGCTTTGATGTGGTCCGCGGTAGACCACCGCGATCGCGGTCCACTTTGTGCGGACCGCGGTGGGTTACTGAGTTGGAACTGATAATAGGACACCAGTGCGGACCGCGGTCCATTCTGTGCGGCCGCACTGGTAGGTGAGAATGGGCCCCAGGGGCTTTTCGATAAATAGACTCCAGGGACCCCCTTTTACCCTTTCCGCAAAATTGACTCTCAGAAACCCTAAACCACTGTTCACCCTCTCTCTTGACCGTAATTCTTGCTTAGATTGATTAACTGCATTTCATCTCATACATCTGGTAACATTTCACTCATTTCCTTTTGTTTAATTTTGTAATTTCATTTTATTTTCGCTTTCTTTAGCCTGTAGCTTCTTCTTCTTCTTCCCATATTTCTCTACTTGGTAGCTTAGGTTAGTTTAATTGTTTATTTTTGTGTGCTTGGTGAATAGTATGAACTGGGTAATTGAGTAGGGACCCTAACTAGGTAAATACTTGAACTAATTAGCTAAATCTTAAGCCCTAACTCAATGCCATATTTGGGCACCCTCCGCGGACCGCGGTCGTGTTTGTGTGGTCCACGGTGATGATTTTCTGAAAGTTGACCTTAAGCCCAGTGCGGACGCACTGCATTTTGTGCGGACCACACTGGCCCACCGCGGCCGCGGTACTACTTTGTGCGGGCCGTGGTGGTGAGATTCAGAGAGCTGATTTTTTGGGGCGGTAGACCTGTGCGGACCACGGTCGTGTTTGTGCGGTCTGCGGTGGCCTCAGTGCGGCCGCACTACCATTTTGTGTGGTCCGCACTAGGCATGTTCTGCAACTGTCTGTTGCAACTGTATAATGCTGTTCTGAAATTATTCTTGCACTAATGTTCTCACTGCTTCTGCTGATACTAACAATGTTAGACGACTTGTTTGCAGATAATGGATAAACAACGAGGAGAAAAAGGATCAAAACAACCCGAGAGAGGTGAATCCTCCCGAAGGGGCAAAGGAAAGAAAATGATCAAACTCACTCCCCAAGCTCGGGAAAACATAAAACAAACCAGGAAGCTGATAAAAGCTGCAGATAGAGTTGCTTCCCATTCCCCGGGGAGTGAGTACCAACCGTCAAGGGATATCTCTTCTGACTCCGTGCCAGAATACGTGGAAGCACCCACTATCCGAAGGCCAACCAATGTTATTTCTGAGTCGTCTAAGGACTCAGTAGCCGGTAGTGGAGACTACTCCACCTCCCCCACAGCTTCATTATCCGGGGAGAATGCAGAATGAGGTAAGGAGGAGGTACAGGTAGATGAGGGAGTAGCAGAAGGTGGTGAGCCTCAGGTGGGAAGCATTGCCCAAACTAGGAAGCCCGATGTTTGGGAGGATAGATTTGTGAGCCAAGTGGCATACCATAAGTTTAGGAAGTGGTGGCCGGTGAGACATTTGATACCGGAGCGGAGTTTTATTGACAAAGACTTATTTTCCCACAACCCTGACGTGCAGAGGCAATTTAGGACTAGAGTGGGCTGGGAAATATTTATGGAGAAGTGTAGATGCAAATGAACACATGGTCAAGGAATTTTATTGGCAATGTAGCCCATATCAAAAAGGGCTCCAAAGTGACCAAGGTTCGCGACAAGACCGTATTGTTTGAAGGGATTCACCTGAATGAATATTTGGGCTTCAATGACGAGGATGAGTCTCTATATCTAGCAAAATTAGAGATGGGTGAGGAGGTCCGTCCTTGGTTAGCTCAGTACCTGGCAATCCCAGGTACAATTCCGGAGTGGTTGACAGCTGGGGTCAAAATATTGCGGAGGACTCTGAACTTTGAGGCTAGGGGTTGGTTGACTTTTGTTTGCAGTGGTTGGACCCTACTACACATGACCAGACCATTCCTCTCCACCGGGCTGTATTGGTTGCTTCCATCATGGCAGGATACCCCATCAATGTGGGGAATGTGATGTCCCGCATCATCTCTCTTGTGGGCGCCGAGGCCGACCGGAACTACCCTTTCCCCAACACCCTCTCTATGTATTTTCGGGACTTGGCAGTGGAAAAGAAGCCCTATGACGTCAAGGCCAAGCCGGTAGCTCCGTTCTCATGGTATAGTTTGAAGGGGCCAGACAACCCCAAGGACAAGAACTACAAGGCCCCTGCTTCTGCCCCAACTGGCCAGTCTGAAGAGCCAGTTATGGTATAAGCCTCCACTGAGCCTGCCTCCACAGTTGCTGATATGCCTCCCGACCTTCCACTACTACTGACTTGCCTCCTGGTCCTTCTACCTCAGCTGGCCTGGAGATTCCATCTTCCCGGGCCCATCCTATCACTGCCCACTGGCTGAGCCAGACACTTCAGAGCCTAAACAACTGGATGTATACTGCTTCGTCCAAGTTGTCTACCTTGACCTCAACCATTGCAGCTCAGTCGACACCTCAGCCGGCACAGGTCCCACAGTCCATTGAGGATGCATTGAAGAAGATACTAGAAAACCAGGAGAAGATCCTCAGTACTCCGAGTGCCTTGGATAAGGCAGTAGATTCACATGGAAAGGCTCTAAAGGAGCTTGCCAAGGAGCACGAGAAGCTGCGCCAGACACAGGCCTCCAGGGAGTCCGTGAAGGAGCTGAGGGCGGATGTGGATAGACTGAAGGCAGACCAGCTGCCTTTAGACTTATTGTTTGAGGACCCAGCTCCAGCAGCAGCGCCAGCAGCAACCACAGACCCGGAGCAGACACAGAGGCCTCCAAAGAAGAGGAGGAAGATCCCTAAGCAGATGATGCCGTTATCCAGTTGGCGGACCCACCGGAGGCTTCCTCCAGTCAGCCACAGGATGTACCAGATCCACAGTCGGTCCAGGTCCAGTATGAGGTCCCAGCAGCTGAGCAGCAGGATATCGGGATCCACTCTGAGGTTCCCAAGCACACAGAGAACCCAGGGACCACTCATGATCCTATGCAGACAGACGAGGCTTAGGGAGTCTTCATATCCTTTCCTTATACTTTTTGGTGCTTATTTGCTTTAGTTGGCATTGGGGACAATGCCAACTTTTATTTGAGGGGGTGCGCCCTACATTTTATCCTTGGATGATTGTATATATACTGATTTAGTTTATGCTTTCTTGATTTTCATTTGGTCTGTATATGATTTTACATTTAGTTATTTTTATCGCACTTTTTATCTTTCCTCTGGTCTGTATATAAAGTTACATTATTGTATATATTCATCCCCCGTTGTATATTCATTCCCCTATTGTACATATTCATTCTATTTTCTATTTTTGCAAAAAAAATTCATTTTTAGCTTCTTATATAGGCTCGTAACATTTTGTTTTGTTTTGGACGTTTTAATAAGCCTTTGGTTTTCTTAATGCCACGGGTCTTTTCAAAGGTGGAGTATTGTGTGAACCGGGTGGCTCTTCCCAATGATACATGGCGTGACAACCTTTCTAAGGGTTTGAGTCCGTTTTTGTTTTTGTTTTTGGTAGTTTATAGTTAAGGGTACCTCAAGCAAAGCTTCACTTAGGCCTAGCACATTTGCCTTTGATCCCATGGTCAAAGACAAAATGTTGTGTTTAGGTTGGTGAAAGTTGTTGCCTTGAGACTCTTGCGTTGGTCGATAATCATCAAGTGATTTTTCGGGACCATTGTGCGCTCAAATTATATCTAAGGTCGTTGTGGGTCCCCGACTCTATGTCTTTAGCAATCCTTTAGCTTGTGTGGTGAGAAATCGAATTGCGAGTCCAAGTTCCGAGCCATTGGTCTAGAACTTGCCCTGAATGTTTGTTGAGGCGAAATCTTAAGTGAAATTTGACTTGAGAAGTGATTATAGGCTCTCCTTGATCCAAATGATAGTTGAACAAATTCCATAGCCTACCAATGATATGATCCCTAGTTAACTCTTTTGAGCCTTAGACCTTTTTCTTTCAAGAACCATGTTACAAGCCTATACCCGTTCTAAAAGATAACCTCTCTTGGCACCTGATCTTTCCTTGAGCACATGGAAAAAGTATAAGTTTGGGGGGAGAGACGAGGATGATAACAAAGTGGTATAAGGCACAAAAATGAACAAAAGGGAAGGCAATGAAAAAGAAAGAAAAGCAAAAAGACAAAAAGAATGCTCAATGTGAGAAAGAATAAAAAGGGATTCAAGAAAAGTAAAAGAAAGAAAGGCGTGGAAAGTTGAAAAAGGAGAAAAGAATTGAAATGCATAAGAAAGAGTGACAATGGATCTCTCTAACCCCTTGGAAAGAGGTGAAATGACTCAAAGAGTCAAGTGAATTGTGCCAAATGAATCAAAAGAAGTGCTTAAGGGAAGATGGAACCCACTTAGACCAAAACAATTCCTACCCTGAACCAAAAGCCTTCACAATGACTCCACAAAAGCCCTATATGATCTTGAGTTGAATGAAGCTTACATTAGTGGATACTTACATAAGGGGCAAGCATATGTTACCTAGAGCCGGACTTGTGACCTTTTCTTGAGAGAGATGAGTGAATTCCTATTAACCTCGATTTATGTGTCAGTATTATAAAAATGTGAGGTTTGCTTAGGGAGAGTTGAGGATGTGTGAGTTTGGGTTCCACAATGACTAAAGTAATTGAAAGAGTTCGTTGATGTGTTGAGTCAACTCTTGATTCTCTTGTGTCACAATTGATCCATGGTTTTTCAAAGGTTAAATGTTATTAATGATGCACTCGTATTGAGGGCAATTGTTAGTCCCAATTGATGCTTGTTGAGGTTACTTTAGGATAGCTGAAAATTCTTGGATTTTCCCTTAAGGGGTGGGTCTTATTTTGTTTGCTTGAGAACAAGCAAAAGCTTAAGTTTGGGGGAGTTGATAACTAGGGATTTTGACGCGTTTCATGCTCCTTCTTGCTTATGCTTTGATTATAAATTCTTACAAAATAGTCCCAAAAGGTTCATAAGTTGTGCTTGATTGCACGTTTGATTGACAAAGTGACGAAATATCAAACATCAGCTCAAAAGGAGTGAAACCTGCTCAAGTACCTAAGACAAGGCAAAACTCAGGAGAACAGGCCTAGTGCGGCCGCACTACTCTTTGTGCGGTCCGCACTAGAGAGATTCAGAGAGTCAGAAATTAAGGCTTCAAGCAACGCGGCCGCACTCCATTATATGCGGTCCGCGGTGAAGGCTCTGCGGCCGCACTACCATTATGTGCGGTCCGGGGAAGAGAAGTTCAGAGAGGTGAAAATTGCCATGGTTCAAGCTGCGCGGTCCGCGGTCATATTTGTGCGGACCGCATTAGAGACCTCCGCGGCCGCGGTCCATTCTGCGCGGTCCTGGAGCCTACGTTCAGAGAGCCAAGATTACAAGTCCCAGAGCCTAGTGCGGCCGCAGTCTATTTTGTGCGGCCCGCACTGACCCCGCAGGGGTATTTTTGTCCAGTTTTTCCAGCCTAGTATAAATAGAACCTTTTTCCATTTTTAGGGTAATCAGTTATTTTTTTAGCAGCTGCGCTCGTGAGAACATCATCTGTAGCCATTTTTGGCATCTTAGCTTAGTTTTAGCGATAGATTCTTGTATTTTACTTTAGTGTTTAATTAATATGTCTTCTTCTTCAGCTATTTCTCTATTTTCTTGTTCAAGCATGAGTAGCTAAACCCATTAGCTAGGGTTGTGGCTCAACCCTAGTGTGGGTAATTGATGGGTGTTGTCATTTAAGGTCAGATTGACTATGGGTGTTTGTATTTGGATCAATTTTATGGTTTAACTTATGAATTGGTGGTTGCAAACACTGGTTTGTGCTAAGTTGACTTGGCTCTTCTTGAGAGAGAGAGAGCCTAAGTCTCCAAAATTGACCCAACGAGAAATTAGGATGGACTCAAGAGAATTGATAGTCCCAATTAAAGAGTTAAACCTCGAGAGAGTAATTACCCGACTTGAACCCTAGTTGCTTGAGCTAATTTGCCTACCCATTTGGTCTCGAGAGAGTCAATTGGGAAAAATCACTCTCTCTACCGAGAGGTGTGAGAGTGGGTAAAATCGTGCAACGGTTATACATATTTCCCCAATCATTTCAATCAAGCCTTAGAAGCAATTACCCGTCAATTAGCCACCTAGGTGAAAGTCACTACCCTAGTGCCCCTTAATCCATTAGATATAACTCTTAGCAATTATCTCTTAGCGTAATCTAGTTTCAATTCTAATTAGTAGTTTTATAATAGTAGTTTATAAAAGAAAACCCAAAAATGTTGGAAGTGACATTTGGAACAATTACATGATTCTAGACTAGATAGATACATCAACTCCCTTTCTAGCTCCCTGAGGAATTCGATCCCGACCCTCATATCGGGCAAAGGCCTCTTCCTACTTTGTAGTAGTGTGGAGTTGGTAGCGATCAACGACTCACCGCACGCCAACACAGGTGACTCCTTATTCAC
The DNA here is from genome assembly GCF_001879085.1 of Nicotiana attenuata. Taxonomy (NCBI): domain Eukaryota; kingdom Viridiplantae; phylum Streptophyta; class Magnoliopsida; order Solanales; family Solanaceae; genus Nicotiana; species Nicotiana attenuata. Next base: position 14,261 of record NW_017676266.1, on the reverse strand, counting down.
TCGTTTATGGAGTCGAAGCCGTCTTGCCACTTGAGCGTCAAATACCTTCGTTACGACTGGCTATTCAAGAAGGGATCACTGATGAAGAAAATGCTCGACATTGATTAGCAGAGTTGGAAGCTCTTGATGAAAAGAGATTGGAAGCTCAACAGAGTCTTGAATGTTATCAAGCTCGATTATCTCGCGCCTTCAATAAAAGAGTTCGCCCGAGATCCTTTCAAGTAGGAGATCAAGTCCTTGCCGTATGAAGACCCATAATTACTTCCCATAAACCTGTAGGGAAGTTCACTTCAAAATGGGATGGGCCATATGTCGTACAAGAAGCTTACTCAAGTGGGGCTTACAAGCTAGTTGATGTAGATGGTATGAGGATCGGCCCTATCAATGACAAGTTTTTGAAGAAGTATTATCCTTGAAGTTGCAACACTCCTGGCCCGCAAGAGTATAAACTGTGTACGGCCCAAAAAAGGCCCGCTAGGTTGAAAATCTCGAAAGAGGCGGCCTAGGCAAAAGTTAGGACGTAAAAAAATAAATAAACAAATAAATCTACCCAGTCTGAACTACGGTATGACTTGATCCTCTTCACTGAGGTACGTAGGCAGCTTAGAGTTTCATTCTAAGTTCAATCGCATAAGTTCAAAAGATGCATATTTCCCCAATTGTTGTTCGAATGAAGTATGAAGGAATGTAAGATCAAGCTGAAATGCCATCCTCCTACTGAACTTTGACCTCATTTGATTTAAAGGGAGCAACCCTCCATGGTAAATTGATATCTTCGATGGGCCGATTTTAGGAGGATGTCAAATATTTGCATTGAAGTCCAGGGATTCTCTATGTCTTCAGGTTCTCCAAACCTTCAAGTTTGTTGGTCTCCAAGTCCGCCCACTGCCTTAAAAAAAAGGGGGAAGAGAAGAGAGACATCAAAAGGAAACACAAGTATAAGGAAAAGATTGCTTGGCACAATGTTTCAAATTCAGTGAGACTAGAACTCAAGATATTTGTGAGAATATGGATCTTAAATTTCTATTGATGGCAAGTAAGACATCTTCCGATCACGAGGCTTCCACACCAAGATATGAATTTTTGTGAGACTGAGTTGTTTGATTGAGAATTTTGTATATATTCTAGATCTTGAAGTCTAGTTTTCAATAAATCAAACGGTTCCTAATTTTAACGTTCCTACACCAAGATATGAATCTTTTGGCGAGACTGCGCAAATCTGGAATTGATAGCGTGGTGCAATGTAAAGTTGATTTTGAAATATTATCTGGGACGATTCAGAAGTTGTCTGATTGAGAATTTTGGATATATTCTAGGTATTGAATTCTGGTTTTCTTGAAATCAAACGGTTTGCAATTTCGATATTTCTACACCGAGATATGAATTTTTTGGTGAGACTGCGCAAATCTGGAATTGATGGCGTGGTGCAATATAAAGTTGATTTCAAAATATTATCTGGGACGATTCTGAAGTTGTTTGATTGAGAATTTTGGATATGTTCTAGATCTTGAAGTCTAGTTTTCTTGAAATCAAACGGTTTGCAATTTCGATATTTCTACACCGAGATATGAATTTTTTGGTGAGACTGCAAATCTAAAATTTTCAACATGGTGAAATCTAAAGTTGGTTTGAAAATATTACCCCGCGCGATTCTGAAGGTTTTTGATTCTGAGTATTGGATATATTAGATATTGAAGTGATCAAACGGTTCATTATTTAGACTCTCCCACGACAAGATATGAATCATTTCTTACAAGCACGTAAAGCTGAAAATTATGCGAGTAAGTTAAAAGTCGAACAATGTAAAGCAAAAGAGAAGCCTAAATATTTAAGCCCTCGAAGTCTCCAAGTTGAAGTCTTCAAGTGTATTCAAGTTGAAGTCCCCAAGTTGAAATCTTCAACTCCGTCGGTCTTCAAGTTGAAGTCTTCGAATTCGCTGATCTTCAAGTTGAAATATTTAGGCCCTCCAAGTATCAAAGTTGAAGTCTTCAAGTCCGCCGGTCTTCAAGTTGAAGTCTTCAAATTCGCTGATGTTCAAGTTGAAATATTTAGGCCCTCCAAGTCTCAAAGTTGAAGTCTTCAAGTCCGTCGGTCTTCAAGTTGAAGTCTTCAAATTCGCCGATCTTCAAGTTGAAATATTTAGGCCCTCCAAGTCTCAAAGATGAAGTCTTCAAGTTCGTCGGTCTTCAAGTTTCAGTCTTCAAATTCGTCGGTCTTAAAGTTGAATTGTTTAAGCCCTCCGAATCTTCGAGTTGAAGTCTGCAAAGTCCGCCAAATCTTCAAAGTTTTTCAAGTGTTCAAGTCGATGTCATCTTCGAGTTGAAGCTTTATAACTTTCCAATCTTAAGGTGGACATATAAGTCTTAAGTTGGCCTCTTTGCGGGTTTGTCCTTAAAAGGAACTATAATTTTTCAATCTTAAGGTGGACATATGAGTCCCTGGCACCTTAAGTTAGCCTCTTCGCGAGTTTGTCCTTAAAAACAACTATAACTTTCCAATCTTAAGGTGGACATATGAGTCCCTTTGCACCTTAAGTTGGCCTCGCCGATAGCCGAGCCATTTTGAGAGTAATCTCTCCGGTAGTCGGGCCACATTGAGAGTAATATCTTCGGTAGTCGGGCCATTTTGAGAGTAATCTCTCCGGTAGTCGGGCCACATTGAGAGTAATCTCTCCGGTAGTCGAGCCATATTGAGAGTAATCTCTCCGGAAGTCAGGCCACATTGAGAGTAATCTCTTCGGTAGTCGTGCCATTTTGAGAGTAATCTCTCCGGTGGTCGGGCCACATTGAGAGTAACCTCTCCGGTAGTCGGGCCATTTTGAGAGTAATCTCTCCGGTAGTCGGGCTACATTGAGAGTAATCTCTCCGGTAGTCAGACCATTTTGAGAGTAATCTCTCCAGTAGTCGGACCACATTGACAGTAATCTCTCCGGTAGTCGGGCCATGAAAGTAATCTCTCCAATATTTGGGCAGGGATGAGTACCATCCCCTCACACCCTAAGACCGCCTTCTTCATGCGTGGATCATCTTATTGGACAAGAACATATCTTTCCCGCTTGACCTACAAAAAAAAATAACAAAACAAGAAAAGAAGAAGAAATTACCTTCGCGTTAATGCTTCCGAGTCCAAAAAATAGACTCAAGTGGTTTGCGAAGACTGTGAATTGATGCTTAATGAACACATGAGCGTGGGGTTTATATAGATCTCCTATGAAGCTGATTGGGAAGTGAGATTTCGATGTGGGAATAGCTGAAATCAGTTATTGAAAAGAACTGGGATTGCTAAGGCGGTAGTACAACTGTACGAGATCTACTTAGTTAACTCCAATATTAATATTACTTGGTTCTTCTTCAAGTTCAAGTAGGAATTGAACTTGTCGACGCAAATTCAAGTTCAAGTACGAGACGAATTTATTGTCGACGCAAATTACTTAGCCGTTTGGTTCCAAGTAGGAATCATAGATTTCACAAAATTCAAGTTATAAAGTTCACGGATTCCTAGTCATATGGGAATATGTGGTATGATGATGTCTTCTACGTGGATTTTCATGCAAGTTTGTGAACATGAATTAGGATGCTGCTAATGTTAAGTAAAGTTTCAAATAATGTAAAAAAATCTTGACCTAGATGCTTATATTTGTCATTTCATACATATTGTGAAATGCAAATATATCACTTGAATAAGTTTCGGGGGAATATTCATTACAAAATAAATACTAATGTTAATACTTCAAGCCTCGACTTTTGGAGTTGGACACATCTAAACCTATCAAGTTTTGAAGTAGAGGGCATTTGTAGGCATATAAATTTTATTAAAATTAAATCCATAAAATAATTTGAATTATATTTTAAATTCAAGAAAATATTGGTCCAAATAAATACTATAGGCTAATATAATTGCATTAATTATATAAGTCCAACACATATGGGTTAAATAAATAAGTCTTAATCCATTGGGCTAGCCCATTTAATTGGGCTAAAGTGATGAGCCCACTTCGTTAAGCCCAAGATGACATCTTCCTAGAGGCCCAGTTTGGTGCCACGTGTCAAATGACGTGGCGCGCCAAGTCAAGCGGAAGAGACAATATGATCATGCCACGTGTCAAAATGACAAGGCATGCCCAGTCACACTGAAAGGCCAATGAAATCGTGCCACGTGATGCAAGTGACATTGTTCTGGCCAATCAAATGCGGCCATTCACCCTTCAATTTGATTGGTCGGAAAGCGTTTGTTCTTATCATGACTCTTCCCTTCCACAAATATATAATAGGGTCTTCATAAACTCAGAAAAGGAACCAGAAGTTATAACAAGAAGCAAGAAAGAGGCTCGTGGATCAAACGCTGCAAATTTCCTCCACAAGTTTCAAGCTTCAAGCAATCAAAGTTCAAGCTTAAGAACGAAGAACAAAATCAAGGCAAGCTCAAGAACGGAGAACAATTCAAGTATGTCAAGATCAAGAACGAAGTCAACTCAAATACAAGGCGGTTCAAGATCAATGCTACTTGTTCGTGATAAATTCTGGCAACAATCAAAGTGTTCGCGACGGATAATCAAATACATATTCAAGATCAAGCTCAAAGGCCCTGGAATTTTATACTAGAAAAGTAGAATCAGAGGAATCATAGAGATTGTAACACTCAAATATTGAAATAAAATACTACGATTGTTGCAATATTTTCGGTCTTGATATTATTTTCTCGACGCAAATTTATTGTCTACGGAGAGTACTTCAACTTTTTAATTTCCACCATCTAATTAAGTTACCTGCAGTAAAAGATAGTACTTAGTTATTTATAACGAGCATAGTCTTGTAAACCGAAAGATGAAAAAAGAATTCTATAACATGTTAAATTATTAATTGAATTAACCTTCGAAACAACAAAAGGATAACACTAGTTCTAGTTTCAACTAGAACTTTAGTCTTAGCCGTAGTAGTTTATGTAGTTCATGATAATTTTTTAAAAATGGACAAATAGATCAAGAAATTTTCCATTTTAATTTGTGGTGGGGATCGGATACATAAATAATTAAATATCATAATTGATGGACAAAGATATGACAAGTAACTTCGAATTTATATTAGTTCTTGGTGTTTTCATTTCCATTAAAATTCGTACACTTAGAAAGAAAAGTATGCAGTTATGCTTTCAAGCAAATGCCTCCACTAGTCGTAATTTTTTTTTCTTTCGTTTAAAAGACTACTCTATTCATTAAGAGCTCGTTTGGACATACAAAATTTTTCCTTTTTTTTCAAAATTTTTTGAAATCAATGTTTGGTTATCAAATCTACCCATTTTTTTTAATTTCAATTGAAAATGGAATTTGCTAGTTTTAAATTTTAACAAATTTAATCCTATATTTAAAATTATAAATAATCCCATAAGTTATTAACCTATAACTATCCACAGAAACACAAAACGCGCAGATCTTATTGCAGAGTGTGATATTCCAATATGGCGTTCTCTCTTTAGTGCAATGATCTAAAATATTTTATCAATTCTGGTACTACTTTGTTTGCTGATAGAATCTTTATCACTTACTTTTCATGGGCATGAAATATGACACTTTTTACGTGATCCATCTATTTATTTTAGTTATGCTTTTTTGTAGTATAGAAACATGACAATTTATTCTTTTTTGTTATGTTTTTTATTTAAAAGATTGGGGTGATTTTGATATTTTTTATAAGTTGTGGGGTATAAATTTTGTTTCATGATTTTGCAAAAAAGACATCCAATATCTTGCAAAAATTATAACCAAACACAATTTCATCTTCAATTTAAATTTTAGTGAAATTCTAAATTTAAAAAAAAAAATTGAAATTCATATCCAAACGCCTACTAAAGCATTACAGGGTGCTGCATGGATGTGCAGGGTTACAATTATTAGTACTATCTATCCCTGGCGAAATACTAACATCTAGTCTTAGGGAATTACGATTACAAGTAGTCCGACTAGACAAAGCTACATCGAGCGCTTGACAAAAAGATGTTACATAATTTGCTATACCAGAATATGCAATAAAGGAGTAATTGTAATTTCTAAAAGTGATTTTCACGAATAGACCACATCTCTAATTTTTAAGAACCTTCTTACGTTATTTGATTTTTCTTTCTTTGAAATAGAGATTTTTTTGTACACCACTGTTTTTCCATATTAGTCGATTGTCAGAAAGGTTGTCATGTTACTGAAAATAGGCAATGGTCCTGCTATTTTGTGCATAAGCTAAAGTGTTTGGTCAAGTTTGTGCGCCGACTATATATCTCATATGACATCAGAAATACTAATGTGGGAGAAAATAAATTTATATAATTTTTTACGATTTGACTAGAAGAAAATGACTATGAAAATGTTGTGTGCTTCATTAACTAATCTTTTGTTGATCTATCGCAAAACAATAGTACTCCTTTTATCCTAACTTATATGTCATATTTTTCTTTTTAATGTGTCCCAAAAAGAATGTCATAATTTCTTATTTAGAAATAATTTAACCTTAAATTTCTTTTACTCTTAATGAGATAATTTATAATCACACAAATATCTATGACTTGTTTTAGAATATAAGCTTCAAATTTTTTTCTTTCTTTATTAAACTCCATACTAAATCAAATACCATCATATAAATTGAGACAAGAAAAAATAATATAATTCAAAAGAATATTTATAATGGATCACAAAATCAAATCAAGAATGTAGAAGCTTGGAATTGATGACTTGATTTTGAAAGTAACTTGGTCTACTCATATGCGTTTTACCAACCTCAGAATCGTCTTCCCAAACAAAAGGAAAAACAAAAACAAAAGATTCTTTTTCTTGTCCACCAAGCACATCCCCTTTTTCGTACTGAGATTTTTTATCTATTAACGAAAATAATATATATATATATATATATATATATATATATATATATATATATATATAATATTATATATATTTGGTGACAAGAACCAAGTCTAAGGCGAAGTAGCTAATTAGGGATGTACATAGGTCGGGTTGGTTCGGATTTTCTAATTACCAAACCAAACCAATTGTATCGGGTTACTAAATCTAATTATCAAACCAAACCAATAAAAGTCGGGTTCTTTAATCTCAGTTTTTCTCGGGTTTTTTGGAATTTCGGGTTTTCTCGGTTTTTTTCCCATAAAGTCTTCATAGCACAAAACGTAAAATTTATGCTCCAAATATTTCTTTAATCCTAGTAAGACAAAACTATATAAGGCGTTTTTCAATAAAATAACATAAATATAAGACGAGTCATGGCATTGTACTAAAATATTCAACAACAAAGATAATAAAATCGCATAAAATAAATATTATTAATAAGCCATAATGAAAATAAATATAATTTAAAATTACGACTAATGAGTACTATTATTTACATGACTACCCACTAAAAGAAAAATAAGTTATACATTTTATCTAAACCATGGAAAAACTAAAAAATAGATATTCAACACTACTTTCATCCATAGTACAATTGAATTGAATGTCTTTTATTAGCATTAGTATTGATTTAATTTTGGTTTAGGATTTATTTGAGTTACTAATATTTATGGACTGTAAAACTTATTGGAGCATCCAAAAATTATAAGCCCAAGCTTGAAATAATACGTTAAAAGATAAAACTATGAAAAAGCTTAAGAAATATTTATAAACTACACTACAATAGATATTTTTATGTATTAAATATATTTAAAATTTTTATACATATAATGTCGGGTTGGTTTTTGGTTTGACTTTCTTAATTAAAACCAAATTAAACCAAATACGATCATGTTTACCCTCGAATCCGGATAACAATTGAATTTATATGGGGTTTTAAGGATCCGTGAACTAAAAGATACAAAAGGTTTTTAGGTTAAGGAAAATAAAGATAAAGACTCAACAATTGCTGTTAAAGTAAATAATCGCAGAATATAATATTGCTTAGAACAATTGTGCTTGATGATCCACAAGAATTTAGAGAGATACCCATTTATACATTCTGATTAAGGGTAAAAATAAGGTAGGTAAATTGATTACATCGTGGATCCCTGTAATTACGCCTTAATGGCCTGAAGTGGTTGAGAAAATCACGTTTGGGCGAGATATCCGGCGACGCTTGGTTATCCGTTACGAGCCCGGCTTCCGACCTTGTGTGTTTCTCCATCCGGTGGTGATTCCTTTCGAGCTCTGTAACGGTCTCGAAATGACTCGACCTCGGTTGTAGACGTGGCCGTCGTTCTACCTTGCATCCAGGTCGGGTTCGATGGCCCCGACTTGCTCCGGACCGGATCCAACCAGGTCGGGCTCAAGCAAAAAAAAAAAGGTATCACCCAATACAGATAGTCCCCTCGTTTATTAGAGAGTAATGATAATAAACGATATGACCGGTGACGTGATGCCCGTGACGTATGGCCATACGCCAGGTGAAAAAGCCATCGAGTGCTCTGACCACGCCTGCTGCAGGCATTTAATGCTTCTCTTAATTATCTGTCGCTTCGTGTTTGTGGCTTCGCGATTCGTGCCACCGCCTCATGGAAAAAGTATAAACGACCCTTCCAGGTTCAACATTTCCTATCTTTCTCAAATTCTGCGTTGGTTGTATTTTCTTTTCATCTCTTCGTAAAGCTTTAAGAAATGGCGAAAACTTCACAAAGTGTTCCTTCTAGACCATGCTCGGCCGCGAGCCCCGCTAGATCTGATGAACATGCACCAGAACCCCCATTGAAAGCATTCACACCGACTGGTTGCTCGGTATCTGCCGACTTCCAGGTTGAAAACCCATCATCGGTCCCGGGCCGCGGCGAACCGGCATCGGAGTACATTAGTCTAATCACTCCCGGTTGCCTAGACCGGGTGAGGGCTGAATGTAGATGGGAAGGGAAAGACCTGGTCGCCCCTTCCCGTGACGAGTCGATTATGACTCACGTTGAAGGATATCTTAGTGTATATACATATCCCTTCACCTTAGGCCCCTTAGAACCCATCATAGTGGAGTTCTGCCGGCGGTACGAGGTGACCTTAGGTCAGATCCACCCCTCGATGTGGCGGATCGTATATCTCTTTCGGTTTTTTGTTGAGAGAGTCGAGGGCGATTTCCCCTTTACCCTCGACCATCTTCTTCGACTATACAGCCCCCGAATATTTCGAGGGGGATTAATAAAACTGGCCCGCCGGGCTAGCAAACCCCCATTCTCCAGCATCGATGAAGACAAAGATCGAGGCTGGATGAGCAGGTTTGTCCGGATCAGGACGTCCGACCTGATTCCGGCCGATTGCATGCCATTTCCGGAGAGGTGGAACCTCAAACGTAAGTATTTTCTCACTGTTCATCTTTTAGAGCGTGTTTTCCTCAACTTCTTCCTGAAACCCCCTTTTCTTGTGCAGCGGTGACCCAAACTCCAGCTGCCGTCAAGGATCTGGCCGGCTGGGTAAACAAGATAGTGGCCCAGCGGCCCTATTCGGAGCGAAACTGGAAGGAAATCTCCAAAGGTCGGTGGGAGGCGAAAAACCATGGTAAGCCTTCTTTTTGACCGGTAGCGCATTTTTTCCTGCATATCGGGAATGCATCATAACCCTCGTGTTTTGCAGGCTTGCCCAAGGACGCGGAGATGAGGTCTTCAATACTATGCCCCCTTCCGGTTCCGGGAGAAAATAAAAGGCCCGGGGAGTCCGGTACGGACGAGCCTCAAAGGAAGACTAAGCGGACAAAAAGGGCCGCCCGCAAACCAAAAAGCCAAATCGTCTTGTCCTCCGAGGAAGAGGATGACAAAGAGGATGACGATGAGGAGCAGCCGGAGCTCGTCCGCCACCGGTCCATTCGACCGGACCCTGAGCCGGTGGACCATCCAGTTGAGGCTGCTCCCGAGGACGTGAGGGTTGAGGATGCTAGTGAACCCTCGGCCCCTGCGCGGGCATCCCCGGGTACTGATCACCCGGTTACGTCCCCCCCGATCTCCCTCGACTTGGGGGCAGCTGCCGGACGACATCCCGATGATGGGAGGTAGCTTCGAGACCTTTTTTGATGGGGTCGCCACACTTTCGGGCTCGAAATCCCCGGAAAGACCTTCAGGCCGAATCAAGTGGGACTTCGGCCGTACAACAAGCTTTGTTGATAGGTTTCCAGCTCCGAGCTGGACCCGGACTGTAAAGGATAGTAACTTTTTGCTATCCCCAAAGACGTCGGGCTCTGGGGCCCCCGGTCGGGGTGCAAGCTAACCTTTCACATTGATGAGGGTGAAGAACCGGGTGCGACCGAGGCT
>NW_017676266.1:0-1896 GCF_001879085.1 Nicotiana attenuata | reverse complement strand
CCACCCCACACTTAAAATCATGGCATGTCCCCATGTCATATAAATAAAGTAAAGAGCAGAAGGGTTAGAAGACTTCCCTGAGACTCAGTCAGAGTCGGAGACAGTGCTGGGGTCGACATGGCAGGCTCTCCCCAATGCACGGAACCAGGCCATGAATCGGCTCTCAGTCCTGGATTGCCTCTGGGACATAGCATCCATCCTTGTGTGTAATCCATCCACTGAGGTGCGGAGATCTGCAACCTCTTCTTCCATGGACCGCAGCATAGGCCTGGTGGACTGTGATCTGGATATGCCAGTCCCAGAATGAGTGTATCTAGATGGTCCGGCACTGTCAGCGGACCCCCTGGATGGAGCAAGAGGGACCGGATCATTATCCTCGTCATCTATCTCAATTGTGATCCGTTATTCCTCGGCCACTCTGATGATAGAAGCTTTGAATGCTGCTTTGGGTGACAAATCTCCATCGGCAGGATTGGTGGGGGTGTTTCTCATCAAGCACAGTGTGGTTACCAAGGAAGGGAAATAGAATCCCTTTGTCAGCAGCGGTCCCCGTAAGACCATTTCATCACCAATTATCCGGGCCACATCAAAATCCTTTCCTGTCACAAAACACCAAGTCAGCAGTGCCCGATTGAAGTTCACGTCCGTTGTATTGCTGGATAGCAGGAACCTGCTGCAGATAACAGTCAGCCAACACTTGGCCAAGTGGGTGAAAGAGTTAGAGTAGGGGTTATTTTGGCCACGTATCCAAATCGGGTTGCCCCCCTGTGCAAAAGTCATCCGTCATGACCTCCCATGTCACCCCTGGTTTGTCATGGTAATAGTCGACGTCACTGGTGAACGGAGGCAGCCGCAACACCTGGCGAATTGTTGGAACTTTAGCATTGACCACCGTACCCCGAACAATCACCTCCCTACCCAAGTGCAATGGGAAGTTGGCATAAAGTTCTCGAACCAGCATCTTGTTAATTGGTGCAGGGTCGTTAAATAGGAATTCCATTTCCCGCCTCCGTATTTCTTCATACATCTCCACCTTTTCGGCTTGGAGGGCTACCCGATCAATCGGGATCTCATGGATAAAGGTCTTTGTAGCCTTGGCATTGAAGTCGTCCTCCGCCAGTTCCGATTGGAATCTGGACTCATCATAAGTAGGTCGCTGGAATGGGCCTCCAGATCGCCTTTGTCTTTTGGGAGCCATATGACCTGCAAATAATCAAACGAACCATCAAAATATGCCCTAACTAGTGCCAATCAGATGGTTACTCAGACTTCACCACCCGATGACACCAAATACTTCCCCTTAATTCATTCATAACAACCTCCACAATAGCCCCATAATTTTCTTACCACTTTCGGCATAATACACCCCATACTTACTCCTTTCAATGTTACACATGAGATACAACACCACCATATAGCAACTACAACCATACCACCAATCAACTACACATTATTAACCATCAATTACAACACCCCAAACCTAGGTTGGGCTTAACACACCCCAAAAATATACAACACCGTACCAAAATTTCGGCCAACACATGACCCAATACCATACCACACCACAAAAATCTAGTTTAGGCCTCCAAGCCACCAAAACAACTTCACAATTATTTAATAATGGAGACCCAATCAATTTGGCACTAAACAACCTCATAAACATCAACTACAACAATGGCAAACATAAAGAAAGCAAAAAAATTCAAATTTTACACTAATCCTAACTAGGTTTAGTTGAAACTAATAACTTAACAAAATACACTACTTAGAAGAGAAAGAAATAGAGAGAGAGAAGAATAACTTACTTGAAGTTGAGAGAGGTAGAAGTGGAGGTGTGTTAATGGAGGTTGGGGAGGAAGGGGGAGGTGAAGTAGAAGGAAGAGTAGAGAGATTGTT
>NW_017676265.1:47117-48448 GCF_001879085.1 Nicotiana attenuata | reverse complement strand
CTACACAGTTAAAATATAATAATAAGCAGAAAGTACTATAATTAACACTCAAAAGACGATAAAAAAGTACTAGAACATGAGGCAACAATGGAAAAATATATGCACCTTTGGCCGAACATCAGCTATCAGCTCAGCGGAAGGTGTTGGTGCACTCCACTTGCTCTGGAGTTCCCTATTTGGTCAATATGATTTGGACATGTATTAATTGGTATGGCAGGACCCTATTCCAACCTTTATGTTGTTTATATACTCTTAGAGGTTTGTAGATGGATGTCATGTATATAGATACATGTATAGCCTTGTCGGCCTATGTTTCGAGTATACAAATGATTATCTCGGCCTTATTGGCCCGTATGTCACATGTATAAGTTTCTATATCATGTTGGGTCGGCCAATGTCTAGCATTCTCTTAAGTTTTGTTCTGGTTATCTCATGATGGCCCTTCTAGCCCATTTACCCATAATGGTGTGATAAAAAAGATACATTACGTTGGTACTCGGTTGAGTAAGGTACCGGGTGCTCGTCGGGGCCCTGGGGTTTGGGTCGTGACAAAAGAAAATAGTTATTACCCATATTATTAATTAAAAAATGGGTTGGATAATGAACTTTTAAAAAAAAAATATCAACTATGGATAAGAACCATATTATCCGCTTTGAAAATGGATAACCAATGGAAAACCAATGAGTTTATCTTCTACACTTGTAAAGCTTCAAATTGGGTGTTCCACAAGTTTGGAAGAATAAGAATTCTCCCAAAAGTGATCATATTCAAGAAGTCATGGATAATATGGATATCCATATTATCTGCCGATTAATCCATTTTTATCCGTATTAAATATGGGTCGGGACGGATAATTTATCAGTTTTTGTATTACCCATTCTTGACCCGTCCATATCCGACCCGACCCATCCGTTTGCTACCCCTAGTTGTAACCTATATTGTTTGGCTTAACTAGCGAGTTGGGTTAGGTACCATCACGACTTGGTGGGATTTTGGCTCTCGACAAAAATACGATTGAACCTAATTATAAAATTTTATTATAAAATTGAGGTTCGGTATAATTTATTTGCTGATCAAATCTTGGTGCTTCAAAGTTGAACTGAAATTTGCAATAGTAAATTATTTTTATATTTAATAAATCTTAGAATGAGCTAATATTAATAATTTGAATCAACAAAAAATAAATGATATTACTAGTACTTTTGAATTGAATATAAATTGTCAGTACAGTTGAATATAACAACTGTAATTATTCATTAAATATTTTAGTTTGATATAATAATAATTTTGTTTAAAAAAATTCTCACAGAACTTCTTGACTAAAGCCATA
>NW_017676265.1:38793-40611 GCF_001879085.1 Nicotiana attenuata | reverse complement strand
ACAAACACGAGGGCCATAGGCTATTATTATCTAGTTATGGCTCGCCTCATATATTAACACAAAGAACGACAAATTAATTGAAGGGAATCAAACTGCGAATGATAGAAAATTAATGGTCAAGGATCCTTATATGGTTGGACCAAGGATTGTGTTCTGTTGAATAGGTCCCTAAAGCGTTGAATCAAAGTCAGGCCCAACAAAGAGCCTGATGTCTCACAGACGTAGGCCTTTCGATTCCCAGACCGGTGCCATCCAAAATCGGCTCTTGATATGGCCCACTTCTACCTTGCACCACAACACAAGGCATATGTCCTTTGCCTCCCACACAAATATTGTAATCAACCTCCATGCACATCCAATTCAACACTCATCTAAAAGATACTGCTGGAGCTAACACAAAGGCATTCTAATTATGAGCTCAAGTAATACTATTCCTATTCTGTTCTTATTTGAATCATTTTCCTAATTAATAAACCTTGAAAGAAAACAGACATCACTAACGCATGGATTTTTAATCAGGTAATCATTTGCTGGCCATCAAGTTTAATTAGTTTAAAAAATGAACAGGTTCAAAATAGAATTCAAAGAAAACGTACACAGGTCCACATTTAACAATCTGAGTGACTTCAAATGTTCATTACAATTGAACTAAAGCATATCTAATCCTCAGCATTCACGAACCAGACAAACTTACAAAAATCTAGCACTACTTACAGCATCCAACAGTCACTGTGACTTCATTGATTTAACAGTCAATTAACAATGATTGTAAGCATGTTTCGTACTAATCGACAACCAAAATTAGAAGGAGATTACTACACAACTATCATGATCAAACTAACTACAACCCATTTTGAAGAATACATGAATTTGAACTTCAAAACTATAGAATAACTAGAAGGAATAAACAACAGCAGAATAAGTGGAGTCCATAAATCGTGCCATATTCATTTCCTTCTCAAATCATGCTTCAGATTACATGTTTAAGTGAAATCCATGAGGATCGAAGTGTACCTGGAAGAAGAAAGGAATAAAGAAAAGGGTAAGAGGCAGCAGGTTCAGCAAAATGGAAAGCAGCAGCAAAACAACAGTGTTACGTGCAGGAAATAAGCACCAGCAACGAAATAGCCCAGATCCAGGAATCAAAACCACTAAAATCAGTCCCAAATCAATGGAACAGTGAATTTTAAAACACAACACCCCTTCAAACTCAAGATCAAACCATCTCAAACTCCCAAAATGGACCAGAATTATTTTAGAGTGACAAACCTAAAAAAACTAGAATCAAAATGCAATATAACAATAATTTTTTGAGCCGTCTCTGATTTTTCTATGTTTTCAGCTCTTCAAACCTTTGATGAAACAGTAATTTCTAAAGCCTTTTGTTTTTGGATTTTTTCAGCTTTTAAAACCTTCCTAAAAAATAAAACTGTGCGGCCTTTACTTCTGGATTTTTAACTCTCAAACCTTGCCTTGAAAGGCAAGAATGCTACCTTATATAGGCTCAACTCTAGGGCAGCCCTGCAGACCATTTATTTACCCTTTACTCCCCTCTTAAGCTTTTATTTTAGCTTAGGGGTCCCTAGAATCTTGGCTTGTTGCCCAAGTTACTATACCTATTTGTTGAATTTCAGATTAAAGCCCCATCTAGAAGGTCCTAGGGAGTTCCATTTTCAGTTACTAAAAGATTCCTTATGTTGAATTACCCATATTACCCTTTTTGCTTCTAAAAATTACTAAATTCACCCCTTTTACCCTGGTCTACTAACCTTAACCCTTCTAAACTAACCATGGTTAAATCAGCACTTCTGAAAATCA
>NW_017676265.1:33306-35675 GCF_001879085.1 Nicotiana attenuata | reverse complement strand
CAGAAATCCGGGTAAGGAATTCTGTTAACCCGGGAGAAGGTGTTAGGCACTTCCGAGTTTCGTGGTTTTAGCACGGTCGCTTTGATCCTACTTGGCTCATTAAATTATTTAATTACTGATTTTAGAACCTATGTGCTTTTACTTCCTTCACCGCTTTTAATTAGAAAAATTATCTTGAAACGGGTTACGCGTACGTATACCCGCCCGTTTGGTGCGTCAGAAATCATGTCACGCGAACGTGTCCACAATTAATAACGCTTAATTATTATTAAGAAAAGTTTGGGCCAAAGTTGCGCGAACGCATACTCCGATTTTGTTTTTAGAAGCGTAATTGTGTTACGCAGACGTATACACGATCATACTAGTATTTTAAAACGGCCCTAAAGGATATTCTACGAAATATTTAGTCATTTTTACATCTAGGTTATGAAATTAATACGAGGGCCATATGCGATTTAATGGAGGATGGCGCCCCTCAAACTATGTAAACTAACATTAATTAATAGCCCGTAACCCATTTTATTATTAAGAAAAGTTTGATCGAAGTTGCGCGAACGCATACTCCGAGTTAATTTTAGAATTATGGTCATGTTACGCGAACGTATACGCAACCACAATCGTATTTTTAAACGGCCCTAAAGGCTTGCTGCGAATATTAGTCAATTTTTATATATCTAAACAAACACGAGGGCCATAGGCTATTATTATCTAGTTATGGCTCGCCTCATATATTAACACAAAGAACGACAAATTAATTGAAGGGAATCAAACTGCGAATGATTGAAAATTAATGGTCAAGGATCCTTATATGGTTGGACCAAGGATTGTGTTCTGTTGAATAGGTCCCAAAAGCGTTGAATCAAAGTCAGGCCCAACAAAGAGCCTGATGGCTCACAGACGTAGGCCTTTCGATTCCCAGACCGGTGCCATCCAAAATCGGCTCTTGATATGGCCCACTTCTACCTTGCACCACAACACAAGGCATATGTCCTTTGCCTCCCACACAAATATTGTAATCAACCTCCATGCACATCCAATTCAACACTCATCTAAAAGATACTGCTGGAGCTAACACAAAGGCATTCTAATTATGAGCTCAAGTAATACTATTCCTATTCTGTTCTTATTTGAATCATTTTCCTAATTAATAAACCTTGAAAGAAAACAGACATCACTGACGCATGGATTTTTAATCAGGTAATCATTTGCTGGCCATCAAGTTTAATTAGTTTAAAAAATGAACAGGTTCAAAGTAGAATTCAAAGAAAACGTACACAGGTCCACATTTAACAATCTGAGTGACTTCAAATGTTCATTACAATTGAACTAAAGCATATCTAATCCTCAGCATTCACGAACCAGACAAACTTACAAAAATCTAGCACTACTTACAGCATCCAACAGTCACTGTGACTTCATTGATTTAACAGTCAATTAACAATGATTGTAAGCATGTTTCGTACTAATCGACAACCAAAATTAGAAGGAGATTACTACACAACTATCATGATCAAACTAACTACAACCCATTTTGAAGAATACATGAATTTGAACTTCAAAACTATAGAATAACTAGAAGGAATAAACAACAGCAGAATAAGTGGAGTCCATAAATCGTGCCATATTCATTTCCTTCTCAAATCATGCTTCAGATTACATGTTTAAGTGAAATCCATGAGGATCGAAGTGTACCTGGAAGAAGAAAGGAATAAAGAAAAGGGTAAGAGGCAGCAGGTTCAGCAAAATGGAAAGCAGCAGCAAAACAACAGTGTTACGTGCAGGAAATAAGCACCAGCAACGAAATAGCCCAGATCCAGGAATCAAAACCACTAAAATCAGTCCCAAATCAATGGAACAGTGAATTTTAAAACACAACACCCCTTCAAACTCAAGATCAAACCATCTCAAACTCCCCAAATGGACCAGAATTATTTTAGAGTGACAAACCTAAAAAAACTAGAATAAAAATGCAATATAACAATGATTTTTTGAGCCGTCTCTGATTTTTCTATGTTTTCAGCTCTTCAAACCTTTGATGAAACAGTAATTTCTACAGCCTTTTGTTTTTGGATTTTTTCAGCTTTTAAAACCTTCCTAAAAAATAAAACTGTGCGGCCTTTACTTCTGGATTTTTAACTCTCAAACCTTGCCTTGAAAGGCAAGAATGCTACCTTATATAGGCTCAACTCTAGGGCAGCCCTGCAGACCATTTATTTACCCTTTACTCCCCTCTTAAGCTTTTATTTTAGCTTAGGGGTCCCTAGAATCTTGGCTTGTTGCCCAAGTTACTATACCTATTTGTTGAATTTCAGATTAAAGCCCCATCTAGAAGGTCCTAGGGAGTTCCATTTTCAGTTACTAAAAGATTC
>NW_017676265.1:0-33101 GCF_001879085.1 Nicotiana attenuata | reverse complement strand
TTGCCTACATATCCTTGGCTAAAAAGGAATCAGGTCAGTGTAGTTCGGGAAGGTCTGGTAGCTGGGACTACCATGAAGCTGTGGTTTCACTGTTGCTGCTGCTGCTGCTACTGCTTACTGAACCCCCTTATTACACCGTGTCAAAATAAAAAGAAGCTAGACTAAGCCATGCTCTATGAATTACAAAAGTCCTATCTATGTCTTCAAACTTGCTCTTGCGTTGCCTTGCAGCATTGTTGACTTGTATTCTTCCGGTGAAATTCCTTTGTTACCGACTTGACTTATAATCTGAGATGTTTTCCCTTTCTCCAGGGGGACGCCTGATTGCTGAACTCGAATTGTACTTTGAGATGCTTTCCCTTTCTCCAGGTGGACGCCTGACTACTGAACTATATTTCGAGATGTTGCCCCTTTCTCCAGGTGGACACCTGACTGCTGAACTTGAATTGTATTCCCTTGCTCTCCAGGCGGGCTCCTGACTGCTGAACTTTGAGATGTATTCCCGTGCTCTCCAGGTGGGCTCCTGACTGCTAAACTTGAAATGTATTCCCATGCTCTCCAGGCGGGCTCCTGACTGCTAAACTTGAAATGTATTCCCATGCTATCCAGGCGGGCTCCTGATTGTTGAACTTGAATGTATTCCCATGCTATCCAGGCGGGCTCCTGACTGCTAAACTTGAAATGTATTCCCATGCTCTCCAGGTGGGCTCCTGACTGCAACAAAATAAACAACAAAGAAAATTTCTGCCCCAGTTTGATAACTGGGCACAACATGTTATCAAATATTAAAAATTAAAAGCTAAAATTGAATTGCACTTTCCTTGTTCTGCAGGTGGGCGCCTGACTGCTGAAACTTGAAAAGTATTCCCTTGTTCTCCAGGTGGGCTCCTGACTGCAACAAAATAAACAACAAAGAAAATTCTGTCCCAGTTTGGTAACTGGGTACAGCA
This sequence comes from Nicotiana attenuata, assembly GCF_001879085.1. NCBI lineage: Eukaryota > Viridiplantae > Streptophyta > Magnoliopsida > Solanales > Solanaceae > Nicotiana > Nicotiana attenuata. Next base: position 32,151 of record NW_017676265.1, on the reverse strand, counting down.
TTTTATCAAATATTAAAAATTAAAAGCTAAAATTGAATTGCACTTCCCTTGTTCTCCAGGTGGGCTCTTGACTGCTGAAACTTGAAAAGTATTCCCTTGTTCTCCAGGTGGGCTCCTGACTGCTGAAACTTGAAAAGTATTCCCTTGTTCTCCAGGTGGGCTCCTGACTGCAACAAAATAAACAACAAAGAAAATTTCTGCCCCAGTTTGGTAACTGGGTACAGCATGTTATCAAATATTAAAAATTAAAAGCTAAAATTGAATTGCACTTCCCTTGTTCTCCAGGTGGGCTCCTGACTGCTGAAACTTGAAAAGTATTCCCTTGTTCTCCAGGTGGGCTCCTGACTGCAACAAAATAAACAACAAAGAAAATTTCTGCCCCAGTTTGGTAACTGGGTACAGCATTTTATCAAATATTAAAAATTAAAAGCTAAAATTGAATTGCACTTCCCTTGTTCTCCAGGTGGGCTCCTGACTGCTGAACTTGAAAAGTATTCCCTTGTTCTCCAGGTGGGCTCCTGATTGCTGAAGCTTGAAGAGTATTCCCTTGTTCTCCAGGTGAGCTCCTGACTGCTGCAAAACAAACAAAGAAAATTTTCTGCCCCAGTTTGGTGGCTGGGTACAGTATGTTATCAAATATAAAAAATTAAAAGCTAAAATTGCATTGCACTTCCCTTGTTCTCCAGGTGGGCACTTGACTGCTGAAACTTGAAAAGTATTCCCTTGTTCTCCAGGTGGGCTCCTGATTGCTGAACCTTGAAAAGTATTCCCTTGTTCTCCAGGTGGGCTCCTGACTGCAACAAAACAAACAAAGAAAAATTTCTGCCCAAGTTTGGTGACTGGGTGCAAAATGTTATCAAATATTAAAAATTAAAAGCTAAAATTGAATTGCACTTCCCTTGTTCCCCAGGTGGGCTCCTGACTGCTGAAACTTGAAAAGTATTCCCTTGTTCTCCAGGTGGGCTCATGATTGCTGAAGCTTGAAAAGTATTCCCTTGTTCTCCAGGTGGGCTCCTGACTGCTGCAAAACAAACAAAGAAAAATTTCTGCCCCAGTTTGGTAACTGGGTACAGCATGTTATCAAATATTAAAAATTTTTAAAAGCTAAAATTGAATTGCACTTCCCTTGTTCTCTAGGTGGGCGCCTGACTGCTGAACTTGAAAAGTATTCCCTTGTTCTCCAGGTGGGCTCCTGACTGCAACAAAATAAACAACAAAGAAAATTTCTGCCCCAGTTTGATAACTAGGTACAACATGTTATCAAATATTAAAAATTAAAAGCTAAAATTGAATTGCACTTTCCTTGTTCTGCAGGTGGGCGCCTGACTGCTGAAACTTGAAAAGTATTCCCTTGTTCTCCAGGTGGGCTCCTGACTGCTGCAAAATAAACAACAAAGAAAATTTCTGCCCCAGTTTGGTAACTGGGTACAGCATGTTATCAAATATTAAAAATTAAAAGCTAAAATTGAATTGCACTTCCCTTGTTCTCCAGGTGGGCTCCTGACTGCAACAAAATAAAAAACAAAGAAAATTTCTGCCCCAGTTTGGTAACTGGGTACAGCATGTTATCAAATATTAAAAATTAAAAGCTAAAATTGAATTGCACTTCCCTTGTTCTCCAGGTGGGCTCCTGACTGCTGAAACTCGAAAAGTATTCCCTTGTTCTCTAGGTGGGCTCCTGATTGCTGAAGCTTGAAGAGTATTCCCTTGTTCTTCAGGTGGGCTCCTGACTGCTGCAAAACAAACAAAGAAAATTTTCTGCCCCAGTTTGGTGGCTGGGTACAGTATGTTATCAAATATAAAAAATTAAAAGCTAAAATTTGAATTGTACTTCCCTTGTTCTCCAGGTGGGCGCCTGACTGCTGAACTTGAAAAGTATTCCGTTGTTCTCCAGGTGGGCTCCTGATTGCTGAAGCTTGAAAAGTATTCCCTTGTTTTCCAGGTGGGCTCCTGACTGCTACAAAATAAAAAAAAACAAAGAAAACTTTCTGCCCCAGCTTGGTAGCTGGGTACACTGGTAAGTGTTAAACTGAATTATTCTACCAACTATTATAAGAATTTGAAAGCTAAGTCCTATTATCCAGGGGTGTCCTGACAATTTCTAATAATTATGAACCTAGGTTATATCCCCTAGAGGTATTACCCCCACTACATTTGTTGTCTAAAAGGTCTTAAACTACTTCCCATTACCCAGGTGGGTCCTGACAACTTCCGTTTAAAAGATAGTTTTAACCTAAGTTATATCTATTGAAGGTACGACTCCCACTATATCTTGTTATCTAAACAAACTTTAGAGCTATGTCCCATTATCCAGGAGGGTCCTGAAAACTCCTAATTGAATCCTATCTTAAACGTGCAAACTTATGCTACTCATGATTGTTTTGAAGTTTAAACTAAGTCCCATTTTCCAGGAGGGTCCTGAGAGTTTCCAGTCATACCTGTTTTGGTCCTTGCTTTTTCCCTAAGGAGGGTTTCTCCGAAACCAACAAAAACTTTCTGCCCCTGTTTCAATCAAAGAAAAATCTTGTCAGTTTAAAAATGTGGTGGTTGGTTTGTGGCCTTGAACTTTGAGGGTGATTGTGCCTTTTCTTCCCATGATCGCTGATTCCATTCGAAGACCTTGCTTGTTTGGTGACTTACATCTTTCCTCTGTCATCTTTACCATTGAAAATACCCCTTCTCCATTCAGACCCAACACCCTCTATCTATTGCATTGCTCATGAACTGGCATCTACCCAACCTTTGTGTCTCGCATGAATCCCAGAGCACGTCCATTACCCCCACTCTGTGTATACGGTGTTCTTTCTTGACTTAACCACTGGCTTCGGCCTTGAGGTCTGTTGCTCCTTCATTTTGATTTCCATTCGACGATCTTGCTCATTCCTTGACTAACCACTTCCTTTGTATGCCTTGACCCGGAAAACACCTCTTCTCGTTCAGGCCCAATACCCTTTATCTGTTGCACCGCTCGTACCGACATTTACCAATCATTTGTGTTTCACATGGACTCCCAATCATATTGATTGTTACCAACTCAGCGCGCATGTTGTTCTTTCCCGATTTGAATCAATGGCCTTGGCCTCGAGATCTATTGTTCCTTCATTTTCCATGATAACTGATTCCCACCCGAAGACCTTGCTTGTTTATTGACCTACCACTTTCTTTGTTACCCTTGACATAGAAAATATCCCTGATCCGTTCACTAAACACCCTCCATCTTGTTTCATTTTTCATGAACTGATATGTACCAGACCGTTGTATTTCACACGAATCCCAAAGCACGTCAATTGCCACCCACTCAAGATGTATGTTGTTCTTTCTTGACTTAAACTCCTGGTCCGGTCCTTGAGGTCTACAGCTCCCCCTTTTGCCATGATAACTTTGAGTTTTGCTTGGAAGGTCTTTCTCGTCACTGGCTTAACACCCTTTTATCAAGCTAATCACAGGAAACCTTTGATCTGTACCCTTCATTTGTTGCATCGTTCATGAATTGACATATACCAAGCCTTTGCATTTCACAAGAATTCCCAAAGCATGTTGATTGTTGCCAAATCGGTGTGCCTGATTTTCGTTCCTGACTTGACGCTTTGATGTGTTCACCAGATCCCGTTTTGTTCAATTGGAAAGCTTGGTGGCAGATTTTGAAGTCATTTCTCACTTGTTATGACCAAACAGACTCAGGAGGAAGAAGTAAATGAAACAAAAGGAACAGAGTGAAGGACAAAGGAAAAAGATGATTCCTAACAAGAAAATTACGAAGTAGAAACCTATCCGGTGTGGATACCAACTCTAATGACCATGACATGCACTTGTAGATATTTTGTCAAGCGAAATCTGATGTTCAGCTCTTGTATTACCTTTTCGCCGTGAAACTGGGCTTCAATGCTCTGCTTGCCCGACCTGATTCACAATCCTTTTTTGACTTGTGGTGCCCGTGGGTTTTCACCATCAAGCCTCTCTCATTTTCGGTCTTTTTCTCAACTCACCATCGCCTTATGGTGCCCGTGAAGGTTTTCACCAATAAGACTCTCTCATTTTTGATTTCTCAGCTTTCGTCGCCTTGCGATACCCGTGAGGGTTTCTCATTTTTCAATTTCCTTCGTTTGGACCGGAGTGTTGCCCTTGATATGATTCACCTCTGCTCGCTTGACTTGGCATCTCTCGAAGATTGATCAGAAGGTCTTCCTTTGGACCGTAATGTGGGCTTTTGGATAGGGTTAGAAAGAAAGGGTATTAAAGGCTCAAAACAATTTAACATGGGTTCAAAATTACAACTTCCGGAATCAAATCTCTTGTAACAACCACAACTTCTGCCCCAGTTTCTTCCTTGGGGACTTTGGACTTTTATTTCGGTGTGACTGAACCTCAGAGAGAGGCTGCCTACGTACCCTTTCGGGATCAAGTCAAACGTAGTTCAGATCATAAAACTACGTTCGTTGTTGCGATCTTTCCTTTTCTTTCACTTTTCTTTTCTTTCCTTTCATTTCTTTTTCTTTTTCTGTTTTTATTCTCTATTCTTTTTCTCTTTTTTTTTCTTTTCCCTTTCTTTTTCCTTTTCTCTTCCTTTCTTTTCTTTTCTTTTCTTTTCTTTTCTTTTTTCCTTTTTCACTGTTTTTCTCTTGTTTCTCCATTTTCTTTCCCCGCTCGGGCTTACGAATTTTATTATTGATTCCGAAAGAGATGTATGCAAGAAAATAACCGAGGCTCAAAGGGGTAACAAAGGATAAAGTGTTTGGATAGCAGAACAAAATGCCTTCATCATTTCAATCTCCAAAACATGCCAAGTACAAACTATGCAATTAAACAAACTGAGGAAGACATAGGTAACATTTTTTGATTCCACCAGAATTACTGACCATATCCACACATTTGCCTTCTGCATTTGTCAATTACCCAGCACCATTTGGACAACAGTCTCGGTACCACGAGCGGCCCCTGTAGACTCGGGGGCAAACTTGCCTTTGGTCTCAAACCGATGTGGCATGATGCATTTCAACAGTATTTCTTTATCTTCCGTCTAACCCAGTTTCACACAATTTGGGCTCGAAGAGATTTCAAAATCCCTCGACTGTCCTTACATCTTCAACATTGTTTTATTGCTTCATTACTAAACTGACTTTTAAAACCAGGCTGAGAATTATGCGTGCATGTCATGTCACCAGAGCCAGCATGAAAAGAATTGCAAAAGGAGAAAGGAACCAGATAAAATGACTAGAAATGGCGGGAAACAGAGAATTGCATTAGACTGACGGTGAAAGGGTTTAAAAAACGAAACAAGCAAACTAGACTAGAGTTACAACCCTTGAACAAACCTAAACAGCACTACACAAGCTACTACGACGAGACGAACAAGACAAAGTGAAAGGATAGAAGGGTTTGAGTCACAAAACAATATCCGGATTACAACCCTGAAATAACCCGGACAACAGAAATGACAACAAAATAAACCACCAAAACTCCAAGAGATGGAGCGTCTTCCCAATTACCAAGAACGACGTCTTAGCCACTGAATTTCACACCAAGATTGCTAGAATTTTCACAAGACTTCATCACGTTATTCTGAGCAAACTGCTTCTGGGTTTCTTCTGCCGGCTCATTCTCACAATCAATCATACCCACCATATGCGTCTCATTGTGCACAGGAGATGGATCTTGGCCAGTGTTTGTTGCATCTGGATTTTGCACGAGGATGTCGCCTGCATCAATAAGCTTTTGAATTGCATTCTTCAGATTCCAACATTTCTCTATGTGGTGCCCCAGGGCACCTGAGCAATATGCGCACTTTTGAGAAGGATCAAACTTCTTTGGGAGAGGGTTCGGCATTTTATCTGAACCGGCTTCAACATGTCCAATGTCCTTAGCCTCTGGAACAGACTAGCATATGATTCTCCCAATGGAGTGAAGGTCTTCTTCTTCCGTAACCTCTCATTCTTAAACGCTAGATTGGGTCGAAAACCTGATCCGGGGTGTTTTTGGTAAGCTTGCGGGGGTAGATGGGCATTTTGAGGAGCTGGATACTGAGAATATGATATGCGACTTTGGGATTTCTGTGGAGAGAAGTGGCGTCGAGGAGGGTCATCTAATGCACAAGGATAACCACAGGGACGATGTCGAGGCTGGAAGTGTTGATCAGGAAAAACTATTGGATAGTCTTTTCTGTTCCTCTTTCTTCCAACCAAGCTTACCGGTACGTTCTGAATGGCTTCCGAACGACTCACGATTTTGCCTGACTTGATTACTTCTTCCACCAGCTCCCCCATTTTTAACACATCATTGAAAGGCTTACCCAGGGCCGGGATCAAATGACTGTAGTAGGTGGGTCCCTGGGCCTATAGAAAAAGCTTAACCATTTCTTCTTCGCTGATCGGGGGACTGACTTGAGCAGCTTGCTCCCTCCATCTGAGCCCAAACTCATTAAAGCTTTCCTCCGACCTCTTTTCCATCTTATATAGCGAGGTGCGGTCTGGGGCAACGCTTGATTTGCATTGAAAGTATCAGACAAAGTCTTGAGCCATGTCACCCAATGTAAGCCACTCATCGACATTTTGACAACCATGCCAGTCCAAAGCTGCCCCAGTTAGGCTTTCACTGAAATATGCCATCATCACGTCATCTTTCTCTCCAACAATCCTCATTTTATTGCAATAGACCCTCAGGTGGGCTACCGGATCTCCACGCCCATCATACAAGTTAAAGTTTGGTACTTTGAATCCTGCGGGCAGGCGGGTGTCATGTGGCATAATTAGTCCTTTGCAAGTCATGCTACCCTGGCCTTCCACTCTTCGCTTGTCCCTTAAGGACAGTTCTGTGCTTGTCAATTTCCTGGGTACCTCTTCTCGCCCTGCTCTTCCCGTAACCCTTTCATTTCTACCATGAATCTGCTCATCCCGGGAGCTCTTCTTGTATGGATCAAGGACCCTGTGGGAACCTCTGGAGGGTGAAATCGGGCATTACGCGATTTGGGTGGATATTCATTGTCTGGGGTAACGGATATGACAGGAGGGCAATATTGGGGAGAAGTGACTGCAGGATGAGCGATGGAGCTACTAGGGTAGTTGGGGAGAGTGTGATAAGCGGGTGTATCCGGAGAATATGGAGGATCATCTGGTATTATGTTGGGAGTTTGGGTAAGGGTAGTGTCCGGGAAAATTGGTGGTGGCGGGGGTGGCGCCTTTCCAGTCATCCAGGCTTGATACATGTCTGTCATGTGTTGTCTCAGCATCCGCACCTCTTCAACCAACCTATTATCCCGTTCCACCAATTGTTGTCGAACACCGGTATCAACCAACTCAGTTCTCTTGTTGTTTGCCATTGCCTCTTGTCCTTGTGTTGTGAAGCAGAGTTACCACTTTCAAACCACAAACCAACCACCTTTTCTGGAATGACATGACAAAATGAAACCATCACATTAGAGTTAGGGCATTTAACATATTGGTACCCGCACATTTGGGGAGTGAATGCACCTAGGCAGTTAACAGTTCCTATTATGCTTTTGGTCAGTCGCATGCTTCATCCCGGCCTTTTCATTTTTCTTTATTTGCCATTCCTTTCCTCTCATCCTTCCCTCGTGTTTTCCATTGTTTGTTTCTTGCCTTTCCCTCTTTTCTTTGATTTCCTCTCTTATTTTCCCTCTTTCCTTCTTTTTCCTTTTGCCTTGGTTTTTCCTTGTTCCTATTCGCTCTTTTCCTCAAAATTGTTTTTCCGCTCTTTTCTTTCCTTTGTTCCCCGTTTATTTTCTCTTGTTTGCTTTTGTTTGGTTTCCTATTTGCTTCTCTTTGTTTTTCTTTCCCTCTTTTGTTTTTCTTTCCTTTCTTGTTTTTCACCTCTTTCCTTTCATTCTTTTCTTGTTTTTCCTTTTTTTCATTTAGTTACGGTCGAATCCTATGGAGATTGCCTACGTATCACAACCCCACGTGAATCAGACCGAGCGTAGTTCTTGCCAATAAATGCGAAAATAAGGAAACAATTTTTGGGGAATTTTTCTCAATTTTTCATTAATAACAACTGCGATTACAAAAGCTACCAGACTATTTGTTTTTCTTTTTCTCAAAAAGGGAAGTTACAAAAACAGACTCAAAAATAAAAATACAGACTCGATTAACTAGGAATACATCAAAGCTTCAAACCCTGGGGCCCGCGGGGCATCACTCGGCATCGCCACGGGCCTGCGCAAGACTGAGAAGGTTTCAATGTCAACTGGGTCATCCTGGACAAGGAGTTCTAAGGAAAAGCGTGACTATTTAAAGAAAGCTGACTTATTGTGACTTAAAAGAAAAGTGGCTATTTTTAAAATTTTTTATTTAAGAAAGCAAAGACTTGGTTTTGCAAATACGACCTCTCAGCACTTCTGGGAGGGAGATTTTAAGGCTGTACATGCAAACCATTTAAAAATGACTCAGGGTGGCTGTTCTTGCAAAAATAGCCTTCTGGCGCCCTTTTGGGGACATTCGGCCTATTTTAAACAAGAATGGCGGCACCCGACTTATTTTGACAAAAAGTTAAAGTCTTGGTATTTTGGCTATTTTTGAAAAAGGGTGGTTGGACCCGATGAGGGTTGCCTACGTATCTCACATCCGGTGAGAATCAAACCAGCGTAGTTCGGTCAACTTGACTTTGAAATGACTTTTTTTTTTTTTTTTTTTTTAAAAATCGGCAGAGTTTCGGAGTATTTTCAAGCATTGGGTTTTCTTAAGAACCGGGTTTTCTTCTTTCCTACATCACTCTTGGTCTTTTTCCTCTCTTTTTCCCCTCTTCTTGTTTTTCTATGATTTTTCCTCACTCTTCTTTTCTTATTTAGCCGGTCAGCATGCAAGACAAAACAAATAAATGTTCACATAGCACATAGGATGCATCATGATGGTCTGTTATTATGGGGTACACCTGTCCTAGACGGACCCAACCCCTGTGTCGAGTCCCATAAGCCAAAATGCACGTGATGCAAACAAGCGCTCCTACTAGGGATCCGACATGAGGCTGTGTCTTCTAGGTTTTAAAAAACCTGGGGTTTTGGTCTAGACTTGGGGTACCCGAGCGGACAACTGGGGCTGAGGAGGGGCGACGTACCGGGAGCACTGAAGTCTGCTCGGCCTTGTCGCTTGCCCAGCCTCGCTCTATTTGGTATATTTTCTAGAAAAAGCGGGCTACGCGAACGTATGCACCAATTTTTTTTAAAAAAAAACTAAAGGGGTGGCGTAAGAAGACAAATATATACAATGCAACAATATTAAAGCGGTAAACAGATAGCAGTTAGCACAAAGGTTCACCAATAATAAATAAGCCAAGTAAAAATCATGAAATAAGCTCGAATTCTTGAACCCTGAACAAAAGTTCTGGGTTTTATTCCCCAGCAGAGTCGCCAGAGCTGTCACACCTCCTTTTTTTCTTACTACACCCCCCGGAAGAGGTATAATAAAAGGGAGTTTTTCCAATTAAAGGACAATCGAAACGGGATCCATTTTATTAAAATCAGAGTCGCCACTCGAGAGATTTATGGTGTCCCAAGTCACCGGTTTTAATCCCGAATCGAGGAAAAGAATGACTCTGTTATATAGTCTGCAAACACAGAAATCCGGGTAAGGAATTCTGTTAACCCGGGAGAAGGTGTTAGGCACTTCCGAGTTTCGTGATTTTAGCACGGTCGCTTTGATCCTACTTGGCTCATTAAATTATTTAATTACTGATTTTAGAACCTATGTGCTTTTACTTCCTTCACCGCTTTTAATTAGAAAAATTATCTTGAAACGGGTTACGCGTACGTATACCCGCCCGTTTGGTGCGTCAGAAATCATGTCACGCGAACGTGTCCACAATTAATAACGCTTAATTATTATTAAGAAAAGTTTGGGCCAAAGTTGCGCGAACGCATACTCCGGTTTTGTTTTTAGAAGTGTAATTGTGTTACGCAGACGTATACACGATCACACTAGTATTTTAAAACGGCCCTAAAGGATATTCTACGAAATATTTAGTCATTTTTACATCTAGGTTATGAAATTAATACGAGGGCCATATGCGATTTAATGGAGGATGGCGCCCCTCAAACTATGTAAACTAACATTAATTAATAGCCCGTAACCCATTTTATTATTAAGAAAAGTTTGATCGAAGTTGCGCGAGCGCATACTCCAAGTTAATTTTAGAATTATGGTCATGTTACGCGAACGTATACGCAACCACAATCGTATTTTTAAACGGCCCTAAAGGCTTGCTGCGAATATTAGTCAATTTTTCTATATCTAAACAAACACGAGGGCCATAGGCTATTATTATCTAGTTATGGCTCGCCTCATATATTAACACAAAGAACGACAAATTAATTGAAGGGAATCAAACTGCGAATGATTGAAAATTAATGGTCAAGGATCCTTATATGGTTGGACCAAGGATTGTGTTCTGTTGAATAGGTCCCAAAAGCGTTGAATCAAAGTCAGGCCCAACAAAGAGCCTGATGGCTCACAGACGTAGGCCTTTCGATTCCCAGACCGGTGCCATCCAAAATCGGCTCTTGATATGGCCCACTTCTACCTTGCACCACAACACAAGGCATATGTCCTTTGCCTCCCACACAAATATTGTAATCAACCTCCATGCACATCCAATTCAACACTCATCTAAATATGCTACTGAAACTAGCACAAAAACATTCAAATTATGCTCAATTAATACTACTCTTGTTTTGTTCCCATTTGAATCACTTTCCTAATTGATAAACCTTCAGAGAAAATAGGCATTATTGACGTATTAATAATCCGCAATTACTTGCTTGCCATCAACTTTAATTCACAGGTCTACATGTAACAGTCCTAATGACTTCAAATGTTCATCCCAATCGAGCTAAAAGTGTACCCAGCCTTCAAGGTCCACGAACCAGACAGACTTACAAAAATCTAACAATACTTACAGCAATCCACAGTCACTGTGACTTCATTGATTTAACAGTCAATTAACAATGATTGTAAGCATGTTTCGTACTAATCGACAACCAAAATTAGAAGGAGATTAGTAACAACTATTCATGATCAAACTAAATACAACCCATTTGAAGAATACATGAATTTGAACTTCAAAAACTATAGAATAACTAGAAGGAATAAACAACAGCAGAATAAGTGGAGTCCATAAATCGTGCCATATTCATTTCCTTCTCAAATCATGCTTCAGATTACATGTTTAAGTGAAATCCATGAGGATCGAAGTGTACCTGGAAGAAGAAAGGAATAAAGAAAGGGTAAGAGCAGCAGGTTCAGCAAAATGGAAAGCAGCAGCAAAACAACAGTGTTACGTGCAGGAAATAAGCACCAGCAACGAAATAGCCCAGATCCAGGAATCAAAACCACTAAAATCAGTCCCAAATCAATGGAACAGTGAATTTTAAAACACAACACCCCTTCAAACTCAAGATCAAACCATCTCAAACTCCCAAAATGGAACCAGAATTATTTTAGAGTGACAAACCTAAAAAAACTAGAATAAAAATGCAATATAACAATGTTTTTGAGCCGTCTCTGATTTTTCTATGTTTTCAGCTCTTCAAACCTTTGATGAAACAGTAAATTTCTACAGCCTTTTTGTTTTTGGATTTTTTCAGCTGGGTTTTAAAACCTTCCTAAAAATAAACTGTGCGGCCTTTACTTCTGGATTTTAACTCTCAAACCTTGCTTTGAAAGGCAAGAATGCTACCTTATATAGGCTCAACTCTAGGGCAGCCCTGCAGACCATTTATTTACCCTTTACTCCCCTCTTAAGCTTTTATTTTAGCTTAGGGGTCCCTAGAATCTTGGCTTGTTGCCCAAGTTACTATACCTATTTGTTGAATTTCAGATTAAAGCCCCATCTAGAAGGTCCTAGGGAGTTCCATTTTCAGTTACTAAAAGATTCCTTATGTTGAATTACCCATATTACCCTTTTTGCTTCTAAAAATTACTAAATTCACCCCTTTTATCCTGGTCTACTAACCTTAACCCTTCTAAACTAACCATGGTTAAATCAACACTTCTGAAAATCAGTCAGCTAAAACCAAATTCAAACAAAACTCTTGAATCTAAATTAACCACTGAACTCCAGATTTAAAACTAACAAAAACTGAAGAAATGCACAAAACCAAAACCAAAACAATATGAAAAGAGAAAATTAAACCCTGGCAAGTAATGGTAATCCAAGAATAGGCGGAATGATTAATCGAACTATCAAACTAAACTAACCGAAAAAACAAAATTATAGAACTAAGACACTGCAAAGATGAACGAATTAATAGGAGACTAATTTTAAAACAAAGAATACGAATAATAAAAGAAAGAAAAGAGTACTCACTGATGTAGAACTTGGACAGCTATTGGACTTTGATTCGAGTCCCAAAATGATGCTAGGCATTTGTTTTTTGCCAAGAACAAACGAAAGCATTATTTTGGGCCTCAAATCGACACTTGGATTCAAGAAATTGGAGCAGAAATCGACACCTTGAATTTCTAGGGTTCTGCCCTCTTAGATTCAAAATTTGAGGAGGTGGGGAGGGATTTGAAAGAAAATAATTAGGGGTTTGGGGAGAGTGAAGTGAGGGGAGTGTGGGGGGTCATTTTGAGGAGGTTTGGAGGCGGCGCCGCCCATAGAGTGAAGTGAGGGGAGTGTGGGGGGTCGTTTTGAGGAGGTTTGGAGGCGGCGTCGCCGTGGGCGGCGCCTAGGGTTTTGGCTATTCGAGGGAATCGACTGGGATTCGAGGGAAGTAGATTGGGGGGTTGGAATGGGGAGGGTGAGAGGAACTCATGGTGTAAATTTGGTGGTATTTGGTGGCCGGCCGCCGGCCGAGGCGATTTCCGACCGGTGGTTCACGGTGGTTCACGGAGAGGGGTTCTCTAGGGTGTGGAGACGATGAGAGGGGGTAGGGGGGGCATTCAGACAATTAAATATTAGTGACACCCGACTTCTGAGCCGTTGGATCGTCCAACCTCGACAAGTCAGATCTGCTAATGATGAAACGGTGTCGTTTTGGCGGTAAGGGGGCTGGACCGGGTTAAGGAGTGGGTTTGGGCTGGGAGATGGTGATTTGGGGTGGGCTTAAGGGAATTTCCTTTGGGCTTGGGGATTGAAACTGGACAGCCCAACAGATTTGCTCTTTTTTTCTTTTTCTCTTTCTTTTTTTTTCTTTTATCCTAATTCTTTTATTTAAAATTTTGAAAATACATCTAAATTAATTCCTAAAACTCAATTAACCCTAAGAAACTAACTAAACACATATAATAATCAACACAAAATAAATTTAAAAGAAGCACTACTCAAAATCAAAGTCAAAAATTAAAAATGCAACTTAAACATATATTTTTGATTCTCCATTTTATGAAACAATTAATTTCTAATTAATCCTAAAACTGTAACATTAAGACCCTAAATGCAGATACCAAATATTTTTTGTATTTTTTCATGAATTAAATAAGATAAACATGCGCAGACAAATGCAAACAATTAACAAAAAATGCCACGAAAATCCACAAAATTGCAAATAATAAAAAGAAAATATTTTTGTTTTGAAATTGTGGGATTAATTCATGTAGGGCAAAAATCACGTGCTCACACTGAGTGCAACTTCGATCCCGGTACAATCCACACTATCTCTTTTTCTAGGGCACAGATAGTTTGGAAAAACAATTGCCAATTTGTTGGTTCTCGCTTGTAAGTATCATAGTAATCCACCTCCCCAGTAAATGCAGGCAAGCAATACACTCTCCTGATTGATTCAATCGAGGCATTCACCATCCTTTGTCGCACAATGTAGATGTGATCCTCATGTTCAGAACAATTGGCATAGAATTCCCTAACAAGCATTAAGATACCGTCCTCCGGCTCTTCGAAGAAGATGTCTAGCCTGCGCCTCATCAACTCCCTATACATATTGGGGCATTCATCCTGGAGGGATCCCCTGTCAACTCCCCTTTTCGGTACATGCTTTCTAATAGCCTTCCAGCTGAAATGGTCTTGGGAAGCTCCGGAGACAAACCTAGTGCGATCAAACTGACCTGAACTGGCTGGTGCCCGTGCCCGGGACAAGCCTCCATGACCACTTGATGAGGCACCGGTAGTCCGTCTCTTCTTTGAAGATCTCATGGTACCTACAAAACAACCACTACTATCAATAATCGGCAGAATATGTGAACCAAGGGCGGTTACTCAGACTTCACCCGCACCATTGGTCACAATTTATACTAAAATGCTCATTGTGGCAATTCAACAAACACCTACTGTGCATAGGCCCTCCAATGTACCCAAAGACCCAATTAAAGTACCATTCTTCACAATTCAATAATATCTTCCCAATCCAACCAACCTAAGGTCCTCACATACCAACATATATACCAACAAAAAAAAAGATAAGAATACCCATACTTCTACTTTTCTCACTTACAATGGAAGAGAAAAAAACGAATGCAAAAAAATTTAAAAAACCAAAAACAAAAAACTAAAAAAGAAAGTAGAAACATATACTTACTTGAGAATCTTGTGAGGAATAGAGCTTGGGTAGTGGTTGAGTAGAGAAGAGGGAGAAGGAGAGGAGATTTGGTGAAGTTAGAAAAAAATTGGGGAGAAAATGGGGGAGGGTTTCGTGATTTCTGAATTGGGGAAGGGGGAGGGGATGTTTTTTTTTTTGTTTTTGTTTTGTTATATCATTTTTGTTAAGGGAAGAAGTAGGGAGTGGGAGGTGGGGGGGGGGGGGTGGGCGTAAATTAAAGAAAAGGACTTAATTAAAAAGGGGAGGAAAGAAAAGAAAAGAAAAGAATTTTTTTTGAACCTGAACGGTGCAAGGTCCGCGGCCGCGAACAGAACATCTGCACAATCCATGGTCGATCCGCGGCCACGGATTAGGCATCCTGATTTTTTTTGCTTTTTTCGCACTTTTGCCTATCTCCGGGATAATTTCGTCACACTGAGTCTTTTCGCTACGCATACCTTCGTTCCTGTACCTTAGTAGATCGATCAATACTGTCATCGTTCAAAAATCAAATACAAAAATAAGAATAAGAAAAAAAAATAATGGGTTACCTCCCAGAAAGCGCCTAATTTAACGTCGTGTCACGACGATTTACAACAAGCCATGGGTTGCCTCCCAGGAAGCGCCTGATTTAATGTCGCGACACGATACATGCTTTCATTATTACTCTTTGCTCATATATTGGGGCTCTTCCAAAGATATCACCACTCTATCCCCTTTTCTACGACCATTCCAGGGTAATGTTTCAACCTTTGCCCATTCACGGTGAACTTATTTGTTCCATCTTCGGATTCAATTTCTACAGCTCCACTTGAGAACACTTGCACCACTCTGAAGGGTCCTGACCATCGGGACTTGAATTTACCCAGAAACAATCTTAATCTCGAGTTGTATTACATCACTAGATCTCCGGGTTTAATTTCCGATCTAGAATATGCTTATCATGCATCATTTTCATCCTTTCTTTGTACAATCTTGCATTCTCAAATGCATGGAACCTGAATTCCTCAAGTTCATGTAACCCAGTGACTCTACTGGTGCCTGCGGTCTCCATATCCAAATTCAACTGCCGCAGTGCCCAAAGGGCTTTATGCTCGAGCTCTACCGGGAGGTGACATGCTTTTCCAAACACCAACTTGTATGGTGACATACCAATTGGAGTTTTAAATGCTATGCGGTACGCCCATAATGCATCATCCAACTTCTTCGCCCAATCAGTCCCTGTTGCATTCAGTGTCTTGGTTAGGACACTTTTGATTTCCCGGTTTGACACTTTAACCTGCCCGCTTGACTGTGGGTGATAAAGGGTGGTCACCTTATGGCGAACTCCATACTTTTCCAACAACCGTGCGAACACTCTATTGCAAAAATGGATTCCACCATCACTTATTATAGCTCTCGGGGTGCCAAAACGTGTGAAGATGTTCTTCTTTAGAAAGCTTGTCACCCCCTTTGCATCATTGGTTGGGTGAGCCACAGCTTCAACCCATTTGGAGACACAGTCAACTGCCACCAGTATGTATTTGTTACCATACGAGCTGACGAATGGCCCCATAAAGTCAATCCCCACATGTCAAATACCTCCACCTCTTGAATAGTAATCATCGGCATCTCGTGACGTCGAGATATGTTGCCTGTCCTTTGGCACTCATCGCAGCTTTTCACCCAAGCACGGGCATCCTTGAACAGGGTTGGCCAATACAAACCCGATTCCAACACCTTAGCCGCCGTCCTAATCCCTCCAAAGTGTCCACCATATAGTGAAGCATGGCAGGCCTGCAAAATAGAAGGTTGATATTTCTCGGGATACACCTCCGGATCATGTTATCTACACATATTTTAAAAAGTAAAGGTTCATCTCAATAATAAAACCGACAATCGCAAAAGAAAATTTTCTTTTTAATTGAAGAGAGTTCATAAGGTACAATACCGCTTGCTAAATAATTAGCAATATCAACATACCATGGTGTCTCCTCCATTGTCACTGCTAGTAACTGTTCATCCGGGAATGTCTCTGTTATATCTTCAACCTCTACCTTCTTTTCAGCTCCTTCCAACCTTGATAGGTGGTCTGCTACCTGATTCTCTGCCCCTTTTCTTTCACGGATCTTCTGACCGAATTCTTGTAGCAAAAAAACCCAACGGATCAAGCGTGGCTTTGAATCCTTCTTTGCTATCAAGTACCTAATTTCTGCATGGTCAGTATAAATAATAACTTTTGAACCAATCAAGTACGCCCTGAAGATTGTCGAATGCAAAAACTACAACCAACATCTTCTTTTTCGTCACAGTGTAATTGAGCCGTGCACCGTTTAGCGTTCTGATTGCATAATAAATTGGGTGCATCAGCTTATCCTTTCGCTCCCCCAAGACTGCTCCTATAGCATAGTCACTTGCGTCGCACATGAGCTCGAACGGTTGCTCCCAGTTAGGTGCAACAATGATGGGTGCAGTCACCAATCTCTTCTTCAGCTCCTCAAATGCTAACCTGCAATCATTAGAAAACACAAACGGCTGATCCTTTTCAAGGAGTTTACATAAGGGGTTAGCAATCTTAGGAAAATCTTTTATGAATCGCCTGTAGAACCCGGCGTGCCCAAGGAAACTTCTCACTGCCTTGACCGAAGTGGGAGGTGGAAACTTCTCAATCACGTCAGCCTTAGCATGGTCAACCTAAATTCCTTTACTGGACACTCGATGCCCCAAGACTATCCCTTCTTGTACCATAAAATGGTACTTCTCCCAATTCAGCACTAAATTTGTCTCCACACATCTTCTAAGCACTCTTCTCAAATTGTGAAGACAGTCCTCGAATGAATCCCCCACCATGGAGAAATCATCCATAAATACCTCCATAATGTCTTCAACCATGTTCATGAAAATGGCTAACATACACCGCTGGAATGTAGCCGGTGCATTGCAAGGTCCAAAAGGCATTCTCCGAAAGGCAAAGATGCCATACAGATAGGTGAATGATGTTTTCTCTCTGTCTTCGAGGGCTACTGAGATCTGATTGTAACCCGAATATCCATCCAAGAAACAGAAGTGAGATCGCTCAGCCAACCTGTCCAGCATTTGGTCAATGAATGGCAAGGGAAAATGGTCTTTTCGGGTGGCTATGTTCAACTTCCGATAATCCATGCAAATTCGCCATCCCGTGACAGTACGAGTCGAGATCAACTCATTACGAGTCGAGATCAACTCATTCTTCTCATTTTATACGATCGTCATTCCTCCTTTTTTCGGCACACACTGAACATGGCTGACCCAATTGCTGTCAGAGATGGGGAAGATGATACCCGCATCTAACCATTTGATCACTTCCTTCTTCACCACCTCTTTCATATTCCGGTTCAGCCTTTGTTGATGTTCTGGAAGGTTTGTGCCCTTCTTCCAAGAGAATCTTGTGCATACAAAAAGCTGGGTTGATATCCTTTACATTTTGCCATGGTCCAACCAATAACAGTCTTACATTCTTGTAACACCTGTAGTAGTTGCTCTACCTGCACAGCTAACAAACCGGATTATATAATAACAGGTAAAGTAGAATTAGGCCCTAAGAAATCATACCTGAGATGCGCTGGAAGCGGTTTCAGGTCCAACTGTGGTGGCTCCTCTATCGATGGTTTCACAGGTGTTGTTGTTCTTTCTTCTAAGTAGGGGCTCGAACTCGGGTTCCCTTTTCCAGAACCCTTGACCTTCAAGAGCCATGACCCACTCTGCCAACTCTTCACCATCCACATTTTCCAGATTCATCAAGCAGGCTTCCAATGGATCCCTGACATTAACAGTCTCATCCTACTCTTGTAGTATCACATCTACGACCTCCACTAGTGAGCAATTTGCAAATTCGCTGGGTCTCCTCATAGATTGTTGAACATTGAATATTCTCTCCCATTGTTCAACCTCATTTTCAATTCTCTAGTCTCACAATCAATCAATGCTCTCCCAGTGGCTAAAAACGGCCTGCCCAGAATGATTGGTATCTCCTCATCCACTTAACAACCAAGAATGACGAAGTCTGTAGGGAATACAAAGTTCCCCACTTAAACAAGCACATTATCAAGAATTCCTATCGGCCTTTTGACTGTGCGATCAGCCAGTTGCAGCAATATTGAGGTCGGTCTAGCTTTACCGATGCCCAGTTTTGTATAGATTGCCAAGGGCATGAAATTTATACTGGCTCCCAAGTCACACAATGCTTTAGCTAAAGCATAACTCCCAATGGTACATGGAATAGTGAAACTTCCTGTATTGGACACCTTTTGAGCCATAGGGCATGTCACTACCGCGCTGCAGGTCTGCGTCAGAGTTAAAGTGGACAGGTCCTGGAAGTCAAATTTTCGCGACATCAGGTCCTTCATCATTTTTGCATACCCTGGCATTTCCCTCAAAGCATCCATCAGTGGAATATTCAATTGAATTTGTCTGAGCATTTCCATGAATTTCCTGTATTGATCATCTTTCTTTTGCTTTACCAACCTCTGAGGGAATGGTGTAGGAATCAACCTCTGCCCACTTCTTTGTGTATTTCTTTGTTGGAAGCTTTTTCTACTACTTGTTCTGGGAGTTGTTCACCTTCCTTCTCCTTACCGTTGTCAACCTGTGCTTGCTTGATTACCACCTTGGTGAGCTCTGCTGACTCATCTGTCTCTAATGTAATTGGGGCAGCTGGAGTAGTTGGCGTTGTCTCTCTCCTCGATTGAGCAAGTTCTTGCTCCCTGTCTAAATCTCTCCTATTCCTGAGACTCACTGCCATGAGCTGATTTGGGTTTGCTCCTTTGGATTAATGTTTGTATCTGTAGGCAATGTTCCTTGTGGGCGATTGTTCAAAGCCATAGATAGCTTTCCCAATTGAGTTTCAATGCCTTTGATTGCTGAATCATGTGCAACTAACTTCTCTTGCATCTTTCATTTGTCCCAATGAGTTGTTGCAGCATACCCCTGATTTCGATCATGTTACTATCCTACTGTTGATGAGGTGGTTGGTAGGTTAACTGTTGCTGGTGCTGTTGATTATAGCCCTGTTGCCTTTGATAAGGCACGACTTGGCCTTCTGGTCGTGCTCCTCCTAGATTGGGGTTGTGCTGCCCACCTTGCCTCTGGCCTCCAAAATTATTGACATAATACATGTCTTCGCTGAGACCTTGGTTGTCAGTCTCTCCACTCCACGAGCACACATATGACTGGTTTGTGCAAGAGTGCATAAGCCTCCATTTGTGGTATCAACAATGTGAACTTGTTTCGTATCCATCTCATCGATTTTCTTTGTCAACAAGCTCATCTGGGTCATAAGAGTGGCTATGTTTTCTGCATTTGTGTTGTTTGGGTCAAGAGCGACAGAAAGCACTATTGGAGTGAGTGTTGTGTCTCTCGTCATCTAGCCTTAATTTTGAGACATCTTGTCAAGAAGAATCTTACACTCTGTGAAGGTTTTGCTCAAGAATGCACCCCCGGCAGAAGCATCTACATTGGCCTTCAGACTGTCAGCCAAACCCATATAGAACCTCTGTCCCAGCATCTGATCCGGAATGCCATAGTGAGGAAACTTCACCAACATACCCTTAAACCTCTCCCAGGTTTCTTGCAAAGTCTCAGTCGGTTTCTGCTCGAATTGTAATATCTTATCAATTTGCCTCGCAGTTTTGTTGGGTGGATAAAATTTGTTTAAGAACTGCTTGACTAGTTCCGCCCAAGTAGCAATGGAGTTTATTGGGAGTGAATTCAGCCAAGTTTGAGCCTCCTCGGTCACTGAGAATGGAAACAGTAATAATTTGATTGCCTCAGGAGTCACATTCGGCTGTCTTTGAGTGGCACATATTGAAAGAAAGTTCTTCAGATGTTGTTGTGGGTCTTCGATGTATGACCCTGAGAACAACCCTTTATTCTGTAACAGGTGCAGCATGTTGTTGGTAATCTGAAATGTCTCCGCTTGTATGGGAGGAACCGCAATTACTGTGGCCAGGTTGTCAGCAGTTGGTTGCGCCCAATCATAAAGAGCAGCTTCCGGCACAAGATGTGCTACCACTCTGACGTTTGGGTCATCTCGATCATTCCTGTTGTCTACGTCACCCATTTCAATTTCAATTTGTTCGTTTTGTTCTAGCTGTTTGCTCTTCTTGTTAGCCTAGTTCAATGTCCGGAATGCTTTCTCGGGATCTAAGAGTCCTTCAAAGAGTTCACCAGTTCTCAAAGAGCTTCTAGGCATGCACCTGAGTCACATAAGAGTTCAAACGTGAGAATTTGAATGGAAATATTTTTGACACCACAGAAAATTGATCTAAACAAATAATCCTAGCAATTTTCCAAGTTGCAATAAATAACACCGTTAGTTCCCCAGCAACGGTGCCAAAATTTGATCACGCCCAACTATGCCTTATAACAAGGACTAAGCGGTCGTTGCAAATATATAATTCGGTTTAGTCCGGTGTCGAATCCCACATGGAACTAACCTATTTACTACAACTTCCAACACTGCTAATGATAAGCTTAAACAATTCCCGGATGCAAGATTTTTAATGGACAATGAGTAGAATTTAGTTAACTAAGGAAAAATAACAATAAAACTAGCAATAATCTAGAATAGAGTTGAATTCAATGGTAAAATGGTCTAGGGTTATTGATTTCCCCAATTGTCGGATTAATTCCTGACACGTTAACTATAATCTCGCCGTAACACTCTATAAGAAATATGAGTTCTGGGTTACCGCAATTATCTCTCAATCAATTACGATAATTTACTAGAAGGTTCTCTCGAACTACTCTAGTTGACAATTTATGCAACTCAGAATTATACCACCAAAGCTTCGTTATCTCTGACCCTGCTTTTAAGTTCAAGTAATTAATCTCTTAACTTACCCGAAAGTGGTGTTTTTCAACAATAATGTAACCAAGTGATCTTTCTCAAGCAACACAAGGTAACTAGACACGATTAATCAAGGGACCTTTCAATTAATCACAAGACAACACGTAGTTGAACAATCATAGAGTAAAAACTGCTCAATTATATCAAAATAGAGTCAAGACTTCATACAACAATTGGTTCCATCGACCCTAGATGACGAGTTTAGCTACTCATACTAAGAGATAAAAATTAACTATATAAAGTCATAATCAACAATGGAATTAAAAAGAAGAAGATAAAAGCTCTAAGGAAATTCTCTGTCTTTCTTCCATGTTCTTGCCTTCAAATTCTCTCTAAAAACAACTATCTTTCTATTTAGGACGAATTAGGCTTCACATAGGTTTAGATTAGTCGCCCTAGAAATTACATAATTGAACGGGTTCTTGACTCCCGTCAGCCTGTCCGCGGCCACGGATTGGACCGCGGATTGATCGCGGATTTGGCAATTGTTCTGTCCGTGGACGTGGATCTGACCGCGGAGCAAGCACTTGCTCTTCTTTCTCCTTTTCGACCGTTCTATCCTCCGATTGGCCATCCACGCTCCATATTGACTCCAAAACACTCTTTAGCTTCCTCCTAGCTCGGAGTGGCTCCTGCAAAACGTAAAACTCTTAATTAGAGCATTTTGTTATCTTTCATTCAAAAATTGATACAGTGCGGCCAAATTAGAGTGTAAATAGTATCTAAATTGCATAATTATCGTCTACTATCAATCCACAAGCCAAGTGCAAAACCTCAATGTAAAACCTCCAATGCTCTCACCAGGTGCCAAGTTTTGCGTTTCGAAGGACAAGGAAAATATGAATCTCCAACCAATACCATCTATTAGGAATGACCAAATCTCCACGAAGATTTCCAATTGCATGATTAATGTAGACATCAATTCTGTGCTCCCTGTATATCTTGAAAGAAATCCAATCCAAGAAGCATCTATATAACGTGTAATAGGTTCCATATCCTGCAACATAAGCCTTATTCTTGCACTGCCACAACACCTCCAGATTGAACATGTATCAATGTCAATACCACTGGATAGTGTGATGACACTGCAGAGTATACTAATTTGATACATTTCACCTATAAGTAACTCTGAATACCAGCTATGATCCTTCAGAATACCATGTGAAATTGAAGTATTGTACTCCTTAAGCATGAAGTTCCTATAAGGACCTATATTCTGCCAATAAGAACCTATACATATGTGCCATGAATGCAATTCAATGAAGCTATATGTGTCGCCCCCCCTTTTTCTCGCGAAATCGGGTCTCGACATTTCTGGGATAACTTCTTTCCGTGAGGGTAGGGAATTGGATTTGAAAGAGTCGTCACCTAACAGATTTAAGGTGCATTGGGGCACCTAGAGCAATTAACTCAGATAACCAGTCTACATCACCAGAGATCGAGTCAGGGCTCGAAATTACCTTGAGGGGAAGGTGTTAGGCATCCCTCGAGGTCCACAACGGTGGGTCCCGGCCGAACATAAATTAAGCGAATTAGTCTTATAAGGGAAGAAGACGATTTGGACAAATACAATATTCAATTTATTTTACATAGGAGTATATGGGGTGGTCCTAAATTTTTTAGCCTATAGGATCATTCCATGCAATTCTTTGTAACTCCCTTAAGTCGGGGTTTTACTCATAGCATTAGCGCACGGGCTATCATTTCCTTTACTACCCAATTACTATCTTCAAGTTGTTACTTAAGCGCACTAATTGAATCTCAACCGTACCCTATGCGTGCACTACCCCTCCCTTACCTATGGTCCTGGAGGTATTAGGACCTCTATTTGGGATGGTTCTACACCAACCTATGTTACTTAAAAAAGTGAAATCTAGGCAACACACAAAAAACAAGTAGGACTTCAGATAAAGAACAAGTATGGGCTCACATTGACCTCCACACATAGGCAACAAAAGGCACGCAATTGAATCAACAAACTTTATTAATTTTGGAATCCTATAGGCAGGATATATACATGAGAAAAATAGAGCGTAAAGACAATTTTATTAGGGCGAGCATTAGGACCTATTTGTTTGCCTACTGATTTTATTCAGCATGAATCAGTGCATTTCAGGCAGTAGTGTGTCACAGTTTTAAACCCAGAATCATTAGTAAGTTCTACGGTCTATTGCCTAAGTGATTTACAAGAGCGCTTGAATTCAGAATAGACTAACAGGATCCTATAGGCATGATTTCTACGAGTTTGTCAATTACAGATCTATAGGCATGATTTCTAAGTGTAGCACTGATTTTAACTCATAAAGACAGTTTTATTCCTTTTAGATCCTATAGGCATGCTTTCTAATTGCTGAATTGATTTAAACCCCTATAGGCATGATTTTTAATTGCTAACTTGATTAAAATCCCTATAGGCAGGATTTCTAAGTTTCAGAACTGATTTCACCTATAGGCATGATATCTATTAGTTTTAAATCCTATAAGCATGATTTCTAGGTTTGAAACTAATTTTTATTCCGATAGGCATGATATCTATTAATCGTATTTGGACAGAAATTAACAGATTGTCATGAAAGATAATCAACAAAATCCCTATAGACATGGTCACTATTTCACATTGGGTTGAAAATATGTGTAGATCCTATGAACAGAATTTTTAATGTGCAGAATTAAACGTAAAGTCCTATAAGCAGGGTTTCTAGCATGCAAATGTGCAACACAGAATCGAAATGATCATGAAAAATCCTATAGGCAGGATCTCTAAACACAGTATAGTATCCACATAAATCAATCAGCATAATTAAGTCCTATAGGCTGGATTTTTACCCAATTTTAACAAAAGATATAAGAATAGAACCCCCAACTTTTACTAATTAACCCCAAATCTGTTATTACAGAAATTATTAAAGCCCAGAATAAATGAATTACATAATAATAATGATTACACTATAGGGAGCCTTCATAGGCCCAATCTAAACTAGGGAACCAGGCCTTCGAACACAACATCTTTGAAGCATAGCATTGATCCATTCACAACACATTAAACCAGGCTTCCAGTGTGTCAAAGTTCCCAAAGAGCCTCAGGGACCCCAGGCAACGCTCACACTAGGACCACACATTCAGCACAGAGTTCATACAAAATTGGAAAACCAGCCCAATATGTCAGAGTTCAAAGGAGTCTCAAGGTGTAAGGCCCTGTGAAAATTTTTGCTCAAAAACCCAAACCCTCGTAGTGCCAAGTTAGGAATATGTGTTAGAAGTTCGGACCTTTTGGATTGATCTGTGCATTAAAAGTTAAGGAATAATGTTATTCCAGAAAAGCGCGTTTCTGCGGTCCATTATGCGGTCGCATAATAGCTATGCGGACCGCATAGTCGCCGCAAAGTGAATCAGTATGCTGGTTAGTTTTGAAGTCAATTATGCGGCCAATTATGCGATCGCATAACCAATATGCGGGCCGCATAGTCATCGCATAATCCCCTTGGAATTTTGCGAGGGGCAGTTCTGCGGTGCATTATGCGACCGCAAAACAGGTATGCGGACCGCATTCTTGTCGCATACCAGGGGAGGTTGTTCAAGTTTTGGGGGCCATTTTGTGGGCCGCATGTCAATTATGCGATCGCATATCCGATCGCAGATGGTGTCGGGGCTCCTATTTTCTAACTTTTGAAACCCGACCCCATCCCATTGAAAACACCCATTAGACCCTTTATGCTATTTTCTACTGCATTTAGAGTGAGAGCAAGAGTTCTAGAGGGAAAAAGTGATCCCCACCAAGCTTCTACTCAATCCTTGCCCCAAATCCTTGAAGATTATCAAGTGAAATTACTAGGTCTTCATCCTAAGAGATAAAAACTTGTGCCCTAATCTATGATTTCAAAATTTCTATTAAATTAAGTAATTAACAAGTGGGTTCATGGGTATAAGGATTGATAATCTTGCATGCATGAGTGACAAAAGTGTATTGGGGGGGGGGGGGTTGTGAGTTAAAAAGTTAGCAATTGGGGTGTAAGATAATAAAAATCTCTCACAAAAGTGTCCTAAAATCACAATGCACACTTAATGCTTGATAACATACTCAAATGAGCTAGAATCTAAATCTTGTCTCTAATTTTTGGTTCAACTTGTAATTCTCAAAATAGATCAAAGTTGCTAGGAGTTCCGGAAATATTGTAAGAATTTAAGAAAAAGCTCCGTTGAGGTATGTATGGCTAAAACCCCCTCTTTAAGAAATTGAGCTCCGTTGGTATTTGTGTAAATGCTGTAAAACTAAAGTTGGATTGATGTATTGATTGTTATTTCACATGAATTGGTGTTGCAACTTTATATACGTGAAAGGTATATCTCAATGTGATCAATGTGCTATTCTTGATAATTTAAAGATGTGCGAAGAATATGAATCATGCATTGAAATGCCTAGACCTCAAATCAAGATTGAAACTGAGATTGTCATGCCAACTATGTGAAATCTTATCTATGCTTACAACTTAAATTGCTCTTGTATGTACCTATTATCCTAAATTGCAAAGTTAACATTGAAATTGGAAATGATGTGAAATGTGGCCTAGTGCCAAGTATGATGTGATAATTGTGGCCCCAAGTGCCTTCGAATTGATATATGCGGACTAAAGATTGAGATGAGATGATTAATGAAAAAGGAACAACGTCTTGGTATGACGGCCTAGCCGATCGGGCTGTGATCGCATGCCATGCCGCACGTATGGTAGTATTGTGCTGAAATTGAATCCGGAAAGTGAGTATGAGATTGTGATAGAGATATATGTCTCAAATGAGGCAACCTAGCTGACCGGGTCGTGATCAGACTCCGCACAAGAAAGCGGTGGTATTATGATTAATGATGAATAGTATTAAATGCCCCAACCTAAAGCTATGGAAAGTATGTGACAGTTATATGATTCTGTTAATTGATGTTGTGGTGATCGTTTGAAGCTTTTGATTTATACTTGTGATTCCCTTGTACTTGTATGATAGTTCTTTCTAATGAGATGGTGTTTAGTTATACATACTAGTACTATTCCATGGTACTAACGTCCTTTTTGTCGGGGAGCTACATCTTTTAATGGATGTAGGTGGCTCCATAGCAGACAGTGCCGATCGCAGATAGCGGAGCATCCTCCACTCAGCAATCTTGGTGAGCCCCTTTTCTTTCAGGGGTGATGCACTATGTATTTTGTTATAGATTTCCACTTTGAGGTATAGCCGGGGCCTTGTTGTCGGCATTGTCATAACTGTATTTTGTATCTTTAGAGGCTCCGTAGACGTTTTTGTGGGTTGTGTACGGGTGTTGGATGGGTCGATGAACTGCGTTGTAATTCTAAAAAATCTTGGAAACTTAACCATGGTTTAAGGTTTGTGATATAAAATGAACTAACAATGTTGAATGTATGATCTTTCCTATTGTCTAAATAAACAAAAGTATGGTTTCCTTAATCAGATTGAGTTGGGTACAAAGTTTTCAAAAGGCTTGCTCAGTTGGGTTCACTCGATTGAGCGCCGGTCGCCCCTCCCGAGGTTGGGGCGTGACAAACTTGGTATCAGAGCCTAAGGTTCTAAAGCGTCCTAGGATGTCTCGGAGCCGTGTCTAGTAGAGTCCTTCTTATCGGTGTGTAGTCGACCACATCTATAAGTTGGAGGCTACTTGGGCATTTAGGAATAACACCCTTCTTTAATATTCTGGATCGTGCGACAATTGTGAAACTATTCCTCTTCTAACTAGTGCATTCTTTCAATTTTCAGTGCATGGCACCTAAGAAGAAAGCCAGAATTGGCCAAGGAGCTAGTGCCACCCCAGGAGTGGCTGATGATTCACTACTTGATACTGCGGGTGAGGATAGTCGCCCTATTATCATCCTGCCTAATTCTTCTACTCCAGAGCAGACTACCTCAGTTCCTACACCTACGGAGGGTACCACCATCCCTACCACCGGTATGCCTGTTCCGCCTCCAACCCCAACTTTCGGTTCCGGTATTTCTGATGGGGATCTTAGGGGAGCTATCCAGATGCTGACTCAGCTAGTGGCCTCTCAGGCCCAGAGGTCAAGTGCCGCACCCAGTTCATCTAGCCAACAAGGGGATTCCATCAGTTCTAGAGTGAACAGGTTTCATCAGTTAGACCCTCCAGTGTTTACGGGTGCAAATCCAGAAGAGGACCCCCAGGATTTTATTGACGAGATGCACAAGACCCTCAGGGTTATGCGTGCAACTAAGACAGAGGGAGTAGAGTTGGGTGCCTACCATCTGAAAGGGGTGGACTATGCGTGGTTTGAGCTGTGGGAAGATTCCCTTGAGGAGGGGAGCCCTCCGGCAAGGTGGAACGAGTTTGCCAATGCTTTTGTAGATCATTTCCTGCCTACTGAGACAAGGGCAGCCCATGTCGCAGAGTTTGAAAATCTGAAGCAAGGTAGTAGAAGTATGTGGGAGTACCATATGGAGTTTGCTCTCCTGTCCAAGTATGCTATTCACATGTTGCCCACAATGGAGGCTAGGGTGCGCCGGTTTGTTTAGGGCCTTAATCCTTTGACTATTAATGAGGCTTCTATAGCTGCCTTGAATTCTGACATGAATTATGGGAAGATGGTGGCATTTGCTCAGGCCACAGAGAACCATAAACTGAAGAACAAGATGGAGAAAGAGGGTAACAGCAAGGCCAGGTCTACGGGCAATATAGGGGAGTCACCAGGTGGGGGAAGATCAACTTTCAGGGGAGGATCATCAGGGCCGTCCCAGTCTGTTGCATAGTCTTCAGCCAGTGCACCGCCATCAGGGTCCAGCCAGCAGCATCAATGGAGTCGTTTCAGGCCCAGTCAGGGGAACAAGGGATCCCACCAGCGGGGTCGATCAGGGGAGAGATCCCGGCAGCAGCAGAGGTCCCCGTGCCCTAGGTGCGGGAAGATGCACTCAGAGATTTGCTACTTGGAGTTACCTATATGCTATGGATGTGGGATGAGGGGTCATATTCAGAGGCATTGTCGTTTATCCCGCTAGGGTGCGGGCAGGGGCACAGCACAGCCAGCCAGCCCAGCAGCTGCTACATCTTAAGCCCCCTCTCCAGCTCGAGGTACCCCAGCACCCGCGGGGCGTGGTGAAGCTAGGGGTGGTGCGCAGAGTTCGGGAGGACCCAGTCGGTTCTATGCTATGAGTGGTCGCCAGATTGCAGAGGCTTCTCCAGATGCTGTTATAGGTATTCTGACTGTCCAGTCTCATGATGTGTATGCACTTATTGACCCTGATTCCACCTTGTCCTATGTTACCCCTTTTGTTGCTATGGAATTTGGGATAGAACCGGATCAGCTTTATCAGCCATTCTCGGTGTCTACTCCGGTTGGCGAGTCTATTACGGCCGCTCGAGTTTATAAAGGCTGTGTCGTTATGGTGCGTGGTAGGGATACCATGGCCGATATTATTGCATTGGGGATGGTCGATTTTGATGTAATAATGGGAATGGATTGGCTTTATTCATGTTTTCCCATGCTTGATTGTCGGACTAGAACAATGAGGCTTGAATTTCCTAATGAGCCCGTTGTGGAATGGAAAGGAGATAATGTAGTGCCTAAATGTCGGTTTATTTCTTACCTTAAGGCCGCAAAGATGATCAAGAAGGGGTGTATCTACTATTTAGTTCGGGTCACGGACACTGATGCCGAGGCACCTAGCCTCGAGTCCGTGCCTGTTGTGAATGAATTTCCAGATGTCTTTCCAGATGAGCTCCCAGGATCCTACCAGACAGGGAGATTGCACGTAGCCTATATCAATTCCACCTTACAGAATGGCACCGACACAATTGAAGGAACTAAAGGAACAATTGAAGGATTTGTTAGAAAAGGGTTTCATCCGACCGAGTGTGTCACCGTGGGGCGCACCGGTTTTGTTTGTAAGGAAGAAAGATGGGTCGCTACGGATGTGTATTGACTACCGGTAACTTAACAAAGTCACAATAAAAAATAAATACCCTCTACCAAGTATATATGATTTGTTTGATCAATTGCAAGGTGCTACGTGTTTCTCAAAATTAACTAGCGGTCCGGATATCATCAACCGAAGATGAGGGAGCAGGATATTCCAAAAACAGCTTTCAGAACTCGGTATGGACACTTTGAATTTCTGGTGATGTCTTTTGGGCTAACAAATGCCCCGACAACTTTCATGGATCTTATGAATCGAGTCTTCAAGCCTTTTCTAGACTCCTTTGTGATAGTGTTCATCAACGTTATTCTTGTGTATTCCCGAAGTCGGGAGGACTATGCTAACCATCTCAGGGCAGTTCTGCAGACTGTTTAGCAGCACCAATTGTATGCGAAAGTTTCAAAATGTGAATTTTGGCTTGAATCCGTCGCGTTCTTGGGTCATGTCGTCTCCAGGGAAGGAATTATGGTTGATCCTCAAAAGATTGCAGTAGTGAAAAATTGGCCTAGACCTACCACTCCAACAGAGATTCGCAGTTTCTTGGGTTTGGCCGGGTACTACAGAAGATTTGTAGAGGGATTTTCTACTCTTGCCTCTCCATTGACTAAATTAACGCAGAAAGCAGTTAAGTTCCAGTGGTCCGATGCTTGTGAAAGGAGCTTCCAGGAATCGAAATCAAGATTGACTACAACACTGGTATTAACCCTGCCAGAGGGTACAGAGGGATTTGTGGTGTATTGCGATGCTTCAAGGATCGGGCTTGGGTGTGTGCTGATGCAACACGGCAAGGTTATAGCCTACACTTCTAGGCAACTCAAGAATCATGAAAAGAACTATCCAACCCATGACTTAGAGCTTGCGGCAGTGGTGTTCGCTAAAGATTTGGCGACATTATTTGTATGGGGTCCATGTGGATGTATTTACGGACCACAAGAGCCTTCAATATATTTTCAAGCAAAAGAAGTTGAATTTGAGACAGAGAAGATGACTAGAGTTACACAAGGACTATGATATCAATATTCTCTGTCACTCGGGAAAGGCCAATGTTATGGCGGATGCTCTCAGCCGGAAATCTATAGGAAGTTTGGCTCATTTGAAGGCATGTCAATGGACGTTGGCCCGGGTGGTTCACCAGTTGGCTAGTTTGGGAGTTTGCCTTGCGGAGTCTAATAAAGGAGGAATAATTCGTGCAGAATAGGGTTGAATCATCGCTTGTGGCGGAGGTGAAAGAGAAGCAGTTCAACGATCCATTGTTGGCACAGCTGAAAGAGGGGATTCGTAAACACATGACCACCGCTTTTTCCTTTGGCATGGATGATGGTACCATACGGTACCAAGGTCGCCTATGTGTTCCGGATACTGATGATCTTCGGGAAAGGATCATGGCAGAGGATCACACTTCCAGGTATTCGGTGCACCCAGGTTCTACAAAAACTGTATCATGATCTCAAAGAAGTTAATGATGGACACATGAAAAGGGATGTGCGGACTTTGTGGCTAAAAGTGTCCGAACTGTCAGCAAGTGANGAAGAGGATTATGATATTGTCTCCCTTGCCGGGATGTTGTTGCTTTTAATATTGTTCCCTTGCCGGGATGTTGTTGCTTTTGATATTGTTCCCTTGCCGGGATTTTTATTGTAATTTCATCTATTTCCTTGCCCTTATCGTTTGTGATTGTTGTTTGGGTGAGGAAGAGTGTTAAAGCACGAAGGGTGATGCCGTGCCTTGTTTTTTGTGAGGAAGAGTGTAAAGCACGAAGGGTGATGCCGTGCCGCACGATGTACAATTCTGTACCTTTATATGAGTGATTATGTGAGGTAAAAGCACGAAGGGTGATGCCGTGCCAATTATACTGATTTTCATGGTGAGGACGAGAGTAAAAGCACGAAGGGTGATGCCGTGCACTTGTCCTTGATTTTCCTGATTTTACTGGTAATTGAGTTATGGTGTTTTTTACGCTTACTTACTGATTTCCTGTTGTTACTTGATATTATTGTGATGTTATTGATTCCCTTTCCCAAATTGCTTTGTGACTGTTGCTTGGGTGAGGAAGAGCGTAAAGCCCGAAGGGTGATGCCGTGCATTGTTTTGGTGAGAGAGTGTTAAATCACGAAGGGTGATGTCGTGTACTTGTCTTTGATTTCCTGATTTTTTTTATTGATAACTGAGTTATGGTTTCGATACATGTAATTGTTGGTTTTCTGTTGATACTTGTTGTACCCCGCAGCATGACTCCCCCTTCCTATCTTCAATTGAACTGTGGTGATCCTTATATTTATTCTATGTTCTTCTGTTATTATTCGATGTCCCCGCAGCATGTTTCCCCATCCCATCCTTAGCTTTACATTTATGCTTGTATTGTTCCGCTGTATATGATTTAACTGCACATGTTTATTTGGTAGTCTGGTCCTAGCCTCATCACTACTTCGCCGAGGTTTGGCTAGGCACTTACCAGCACATGGGGTCGGTTGTGCTGATACTACACTCTGCACTCTTTTGTGCAGATCCCAGTGCTGTAGATTTCGGACCGCAGTGAGATTGCTGCTTCTTGTTCATTAGGCGACCCGAGGTAGTCCTGCAGGCGTCCGCAGGCCTTGGCATCTCCTTCTATCTATTATTCTTGTTTCTTTCCTGTAATTCCAGAGACAATGTTGTATTATTTCTTTCAGACCTTTATTTGTAGTACTCTTAGACAGCCTGTGAAGTTGTGACACCAGTCTTGGGTAGATTTGTTATGGAATTGTATTAGCAGTGTTATTAAACTTGAAATTTATTCTTCCGCTTGTTGAATTTTGTTGATTATGAATTGTTGGCTTATAACTGTTAACGAATTTAAAAATGGAAACAAGGCAAATAATTCAGTTGGTTGGCTTGCCTAGCTTTCACT